>NW_026961870.1:0-82000 GCF_036172605.1 Pelobates fuscus | reverse complement strand
CTACCCTGTCTGGTCAGATCACACAGAAAAACTGAAAACAGATCACACAGAAAAACTTAATGCTGTGATAGAAAAGTGTCAGAACACACAGTGCATCGCAGTTTGCTGCATATGGGGCTGCGTAGCCACAGACCGGTCAGATACCTGTCCACAGCTGAAAGCGTCTTTAATGGCGTCTCTACCATGGAGCAATGAATCATGTTTTCTTTTCGATCAGCTGGATGGCTGGGTGCGTGTGTGTTGTTTACCTGGGGAAAAGATGGCCGCAGGATGCACTATGGAAAGATGGCAGGCCTGCAGAGGCAGTGTTAAGCTCTGGACAATGTTGTGCAGGGAAACCTTGGGTCCTGGCATTTATGTGGATGTGACTTTCACATGTACCACCTACCTAGAGATTGATGTATACCCCTTTATGGCAGTGCTGTTCCCTGATGGCAGTGCCCACTTTCAGCAGGATAATGCAACCTGTCACACTGCAAAAATAGTTCAGTAATGTCTTGAGGAACATGTCAAAAAGTTCAAGGAGTTGCCAAGCTCCCCAGCTCTTAATCAACATCTATGGAATGTGTTGGAACAACAATCTTATTCATGGAGGCCCCACTTGCAAGTTGCAGGACTTAAAGCAACGGTGGGGAACTTTTTTTCTGTCAAAGACCATTTGGATATTTATAACATCATTTGGGGGCCATACAAAATTATCAACATAAAAATGAAGCTGCTATATTTGGTCAAACATGTTAGTAACTCACCTCAAATGTGATGGCTAGAACTGCTTCTTTTTGGTGATGCATATGATGTTATCTGGTATTGATGACGTTGCTACTTGCAACTGCTTTCCCAGGTTTGAGTTGGTCAGTCTGGAGCCACACAGACTGCTGAATACACACACACACACAGCAGTGAGGGGTGCAGTGTGTGTGTGAAGTGTGTAGTGTATGTGAGAGGTGTAGTTTGTGTGAGTGGTGCTGTATGTGTGATGGGGTGCAGTGTGTGTGTGTGTGTGTGTGTGTGTGAGGGGTGCAGTGTGTATATGTGATGGGGTGCAGTGCGTGTGTGAGGTGGTGTGAGGGGTGTAGTGTGAGGGGTCTATATTGTGTGTGTGGGGGGGTGATCAGCGAGAAAATTTATATTTTTTTCTAACAAAGAAAAAAAATGTCAATGCTCCGACCTGCATGCTCGTAAGAGGAACACAGACTCCTGGGTCATCCTCCTATAACTCAGCCTCCCCTCTCCCCTATTGAACTGCCAGGAGGACTAGTGAGGTAGATATTTGACCTTCCCACCAGCCCGAGAAAGGCAGATAGCAGGGCTGGCTCTCCATGGGCTGGATCAAATGGCCAGTGGGCACAACTTTCCCCACCCCTGATTTAAAGAATCTGTTGCTAATATCTTGATGCCAGATACCATAGAAAACGTTATGAGGAGCACGAGGGGACCTACACGATATTAACCAGGTGGTTTTAATGTTGTGCCTGATCAGTGTATATGCATAGGGCAGAGACATGCAGCTACAGCCCCCTGCCCCCAATTCTTTCAATAAAAATTATGAGAAAACTAAGCATTTCCTATTGATCCCCAAGCAATTCACTTTAAAAATCTTCATGTGAAAACATGACAACTCTATTATACAGATCTCAGGGGGCATATTTTCTACTGTGAAGACCCTGGGAATGCACAGCTTGTGGTTTAGTGAGTCATGATATGCATTAAATCTCACAGTAATATGCAGTGTATATGAGTTTATCATACAGCTTCAAAGCATAGCCCATAGTAACATGCAGTGTGTATAAGTGTATCACAGAACTACAAAGCAATAAAACTCACAGTAACATGTAGTGTCTATAAATGTATCACCGAGCTCCTCTGAAATAAAACTCACAGTAACATGTAGTGTCTATAAATGTATCACCGAGCTCCTCTGAAATAAAACTCACAGTAACATGTAGTGTCTATAAATGTATCACCGAGCTCCTCTGAAATAAAACTCACAGTAACATGCAGTGCGTATAAGTGTATCACAGAACTACAAAGCAATAAAACTCACAGTAACATGTAGTATCTATAAATGTATCACCGAGCTCCTCTGAAATAAAACTCACAGTAACATGTAGTATCTATAAATGTATCACCGAGCTCCTCTGAAATAAAACTCACAGTAACATGTAGTATCTATAAATGTATCACCGAGCTCCTCTGAAATAAAACTCACAGTAACATATAGTGTCTATGAGTGTACCAACCAGCTCCTCTGAAATAAAACTCACAGTAACATGTAGTATCTATAAATGTATCACCCAGCTCCTCTGAAATAAAACTCACAGTAACATGTAGTATCTATAAATGTATCACCGAGCTCCTCTGAAATAAAACTCACAGTAACATGTAGTATCTATAAATGTATCACCCAGCTCCTCTGAAATAAAACTCACAGTAACATGTAGTATCTATAAATGTATCACCCAGCTCCTCTGAAATAAAACTCACAGTAACATGTAGTGTCTTTGAGTGTACCACCCAGCTCCTCTGAAATACAACTCACAGTAACATGTAGTGTCTATGAGTGTACCACCCAGCTCCTCTGAAATAAAACTCACAGTAACATGTAGTGTCTATGAGTGTACCACCCATCTCCTCTGAAATAAAACTCACAGTAACATGTAGTATCTTTAAATGTATCACCGAGCTCCTCTGAAATAAAACTCACAGTAACATGTAGTCCCTATGAGTGTACCACCCAGCTCCTCTGAAATAAAACTCACAGTAACATGTAGTATCTATAAATGTATCACCCAGCTCCTCTGAAATAAAACTCACAGTAACATGTAGTATCTACAACTGTATCACCGAGCTCCTCTGAAATAAAACTCACAGTAACATGTAGTATCTATAAATGTATCACCGAGCTCCTCTGAAACAAAACTCACAGTAACATGTAGTGTCTATAAATGTATCACCGAGCTCCTCTGAAATAAAACTCACAGTAACATATAGTATCTATAAATGTATCACCCAGCACCTCTGAAATAAAACTCACAGTAACATGTAGTGTCTATAAATGTATCACCGAGCTCCTCTGAAACAAAACTCACAGTAACATGTAGTATCTATAAATATATCACCGAGCTCCTCTGAAATAAAACTCACAGTAACATGTAGTATCTATAACTGTATCACCGAGCTCCTCTGAAATAAAACTCACAGTAACATGTAGTGTCTATGAGTGTACCAACCAGCTCCTCTGAAATAAAACTCACAGTAACATGTAGTATCTATAAATGTATCACCCAGCTCCTCTGAAATAAAACTCACAGTAACATGTAGTATCTATAACTGTATCACCGAGCTCCTCTGAAATAAAACTCACAGTAACATGTAGTATCTATAAATGTATCACCCAGCTCCTCTGAAATAAAACTCACAGTAACATGTAGTGTCTATGAGTGTACCACCCAGCTTCTCTGAAATAAAACTCACAGTAACATGTAGTATCTATAAATGTATCACCCAGCTCCTCTGAAATAAAACTCACAGTAACATGTAGTATCTATAAATGTATCACCGAGATCCTCTGAAATAAAACTCACAGTAACATGTAGTATCTATAAATGTATCACCCAGCTCCTCTGAAATAAAACTCACAGTAACATGTAGTATCTATAAATGTATCACCGAGCTCCTCTGAAATAAAACTCACAGTAACATGTAGTATCTATAAATGTATCACCGAGCTCCTCTGAAACAAAACTCACAGTAACATGTAGTATCTATAAATGTATCACCGAGCTCCTCTGAAATAAAACTCACAGTAACATGTAGTATCTATAAATGTATCACCCAGCTCCTCTGAAATAAAACTCACAGTAACATGTAGCGTCTATAAATGTATCATCCAGCTCCTCTGAAATAAAACTCACAGTAACATGTAGTATCTATAAATGTATCACGGAGCTCCTCTGAAATAAAACTCACAGTAACATGTAGCGTCTATAAATGTATCACCGAGCTCCTCTGAAATAAAACTCACAGTAACATGTAGCGTCTATAAATGTATCACCGAGCTCCTCTGAAATAAAACTCACAGTAACATGTAGCGTCTATAAATGTATCACCGAGCTCCTCTGAAATAAAACTCACAGTAACATGTAGTGTCTATGAGTGTGCCACCCAGCTCCTCTGAAATAAAACTCACAGTAACATGTAGTGTCTATGAGTGTATCACCGAGCTCCTCTGAAATAAAACTCACAGTAAAATGTAGTGTCTATAAATGTATCACCGAGCTCCTCTGAAATAAATTCACAGTAACATGTAGTGTCTATAAATGTATCACCGAGCTCCTCTGAAATAAAACTCACAGTAACATGTAGCGTCTATAAATGTATCACCGAGCTCCTCTGAAATAAAACTCACAGTAACATGTAGTGTCTATGAGTGTACCACCCAGCTTCTCTGAAATAAAACTCACAGTAACATGTAGTATCTATAAATGTATCACCCAGCTCCTCTGAAATAAAACTCACAGTAACATGTAGTATCTATAAATGTATCACCGAGATCCTCTGAAATAAAACTCACAGCAACATGTAGTGTCTATAAATGTATCACCGAGCTCCTCTGAAATAAAACTCACAGTAACATGTAGTATCTATAAATGTATCACCCAGCACCTCTGAAATAAAACTCACAGTAACATGTAGTATCTATAAATGTATCACCGAGCTCCTCTGAAATAAAACTCACAGTAACATGTAGTGTCTATAAATGTATCACCGAGCTCCTCTGAAACAAAACTCACAGTAACATGTAGTATCTATAAATGTATCACCGAGCTCCTCTGAAATAAAACTCACAGTAACATGTAGTATCTATAACTGTATCACCGAGCTCCTCTGAAATAAAACTCACAGTAACATGTAGTGTCTATGTGTGTACCACCCAGCTCCTCTGAAATAAAACTCACAGTAACATGTAGTATCTATAAATGTATCACCCAGCTCCTCTGAAATAAAACTCACAGTAACATGTAGTATCTATAAATGTATCACCGAGCTCCTCTGAAATAAAACTCACAGCAACATGTAGTGTCTATAAATGTATCACCGAGCTCCTCTGAAATAAAACTCACAGTAACATGTAGTGTCTATAAATGTATCACCGAGCTCCTCTGAAATAAAACTCACAGTAACATGTAGTGTCTATAAATGTATCACCGAGCTCCTCTGAAATAAAACTCACAGTAACATGTAGTGTCTATGAGTGTACCACCCAGCTCCTCTGAAATAAAACTCACAGTAACATGTAGTATCTATAAATGTATCACCGAGCTCCTCTGAAATAAAACTCACAGCAACATGTAGTGTCTATAAATGTATCATCCAGCTCCTCTGAAATAAAACTCACAGTAACATGTAGTGTCTATGAGTGTATCACCGAGCTCCTCTGAAATAAAACTCACAGCAACATGTAGTATCTATAAATGTATCACCGAGCTCCTCTGAAATAAAACTCACAGTAACATGTAGTGTCTATAAATGTATCACCGAGCTCCTCTGAAATAAAACTCACAGTAACATGTAGTATCTATAAATGTATCACCGAGCTCCTCTGAAATAAAACTCACAGCAACATGTAGTGTCTATAAATGTATCACCGAGCTCCTCTGAAACAAAACTCACAGTAACATGTAGTATCTATAACTGTATCACCGAGCTCCTCTGAAATAAAACTCACAGTAACATGTAGTATCTATAACTGTATCACCGAGCTCCTCTGAAATAAAACTCACAGTAACATGTAGTATCTATAAATGTATCACCCAGCTCCTCTGAAATAAAACTCACAGTAACATGTAGCGTCTATAAATGTATCATCCAGCTCCTCTGAAATAAAACTCACAGTAACATGTAGTGTCTATAAATGTATCACCGAGCTCCTCTGAAACAAAACTCACAGTAACATGTAGTATCTATAACTGTATCACCGAGCTCCTCTGAAATAAAACTCACAGTAACATGTAGTATCTATAACTGTATCACCGAGCTCCTCTGAAATAAAACTCACAGTAACATGTAGTGTCTATAAATGTATCACCGAGCTCCTCTGAAACAAAACTCACAGTAACATGTAGTATCTATAACTGTATCACCGAGCTCCTCTGAAATAAAACTCACAGTAACATGTAGTATCTATAACTGTATCACCGAGCTCCTCTGAAATAAAACTCACAGTAACATGTAGTATCTATAAATGTATCACCCAGCTCCTCTGAAATAAAACTCACAGTAACATGTAGTATCTATAACTGTATCACCGAGCTCCTCTGAAATAAAACTCACAGTAACATGTAGTATCTATAAATGTATCACGGAGCTCCTCTGAAATAAAACTCACAGTAACATGTAGTATCTATAACTGTATCACCGAGCTCCTCTGAAATAAAACTCACAGTAACATGTAGTATCTATAAATGTATCACCGAGCTCCTCTGAAACAAAACTCACAGTAACATGTAGTGTCTATAAATGTATCACCGAGCTCCTCTGAAATAAAACTCACAGTAACATGTAGTATCTATAAATGTATCACCCAGCACCTCTGAAATAAAACTCACAGTAACATGTAGCGTCTATAAATGTATCACCGAGCTCCTCTGAAACAAAACTCACAGTAACATGTAGTATCTATAAATATATCACCGAGCTCCTCTGAAATAAAACTCACAGTAACATGTAGTATCTATAACTGTATCACCGAGCTCCTCTGAAATAAAACTCACAGTAACATGTAGTGTCTATGAGTGTACCACCCAGCTCCTCTGAAATAAAACTCACAGTAACATGTAGTATCTATAACTGTATCACCGAGCTCCTCTGAAATAAAACTCACAGTAACATGTAGTATCTATAAATGTATCACCCAGCTCCTCTGAAATAAAACTCACAGTAACATGTAGTATCTATAAATGTATCACCGAGCTCCTCTGAAATAAAACTCACAGTAACATGTAGTGTCTATAAATGTATCACCGAGCTCCTCTGAAATAAAACTCACAGTAACATGTAGTGTCTATAAATGTATCACCGAGCTCCTCTGAAATAAAACTCACAGTAACATGTAGCGTCTATAAATGTATCACCGAGCTCCTCTGAAATAAAACTCACAGTAACATGTAGTGTCTATGAGTGTACCACCCAGCTCCTCTGAAATAAAACTCACAGTAACATGTAGTGTCTATAAATGTATCACCGAGCTCCTCTGAAATAAAACTCACAGTAACATGTAGCGTCTATAAATGTATCACCGAGCTCCTCTGAAATAAAACTCACAGTAACATGTAGTATCTATAAATGTATCATCCAGCTCCTCTGAAAAAAAACTCACAGTAACATGTAGTGTCTATAAATGTATCACCGAGCTCCTCTGAAATAAAACTCACAGTAACATGTAGTATCTATAAATGTATCACCGAGCTCCTCTGAAATAAAACTCACAGTAACATGTAGTGTCTATAAATGTATCACCGAGCTCCTCTGAAATAAAACTCACAGTAACATGTAGCGTCTATAAATGTATCACCGAGCTCCTTTGAAATAAAACTCACAGTAACATGTAGTGTCTATGAGTGTACCACCCAGCTCCTCTGAAATAAAACTCACAGTAACATGTAGTGTCTATAAATGTATCACCGAGCTCCTCTGAAATAAAACTCACAGTAACATGTAGCGTCTATAAATGTATCACCGAGCTCCTCTGAAATAAAACTCACAGTAACATGTAGTATCTATAAATGTATCATCCAGCTCCTCTGAAAAAAAACTCACAGTAACATGTAGTGTCTATAAATGTATCACCGAGCTCCTCTGAAATAAAACTCACAGTAACATGTAGTATCTATAAATGTATCACCGAGCTCCTCTGAAATAAAACTCACAGTAACATGTAGTATCTATAACTGTATCACCGAGCTCCTCTGAAACAAAACTCACAGTAACATGTAGTATCTATAAATGTATCACCGAGCTCCTCTGAAATAAAACTCACAGTAACATGTAGTATCTATAAATGTATCACCGAGCTCCTCTGAAATAAAACTCACAGTAACATGTAGTATCTATAACTGTATCACCGAGCTCCTCTGAAACAAAACTCACAGTAACATGTAGTATCTATAAATGTATCACCGAGCTCCTCTGAAATAAAACTCACAGTAACATGTAGTATCTATAACTGTATCACCGAGCTCCTCTGAAATAAAACTCACAGTAACATGTAGTGTCTATGAGTGTACCACCCAGTTCCGCTGAAATAAAACTCACAGTAACATGTAGTATCTATAAATGTATCACCCAGCTCCTCTGAAATAAAACTCACAGTAACATGTAGCGTCTATAAATGTATCATCCAGCTCCTCTGAAATAAAACTCACAGTAACATGTAGTATCTATAAATGTATCACCGAGCTCCTCTGAAATAAAACTCACAGTAACATGTAGTGTCTATAAATGTATCACCGAGCTCCTCTGAAATAAAACTCACAGTAACATGTAGTGTCTATAAATGTATCACCGAGCTCCTCTGAAATAAAACTCACAGTAACATGTAGTGTCTATAAATGTATCACCGAGCTCCTCTGAAATAAAACTCACAGTAACATGTAGCGTCTATAAATGTATCACCGAGCTCCTCTGAAATAAAACTCACAGTAACATGTAGTGTCTATGAGTGTACCACCCAGCTCCTCTGAAATAAAACTCACAGTAACATGTAGCGTCTATAAATGTATCACCGAGCTCCTCTGAAATAAAACTCACAGTAACATGTAGTGTCTATGAGTGTATCACCGAGCTCCTCTGAAATAAAACTCACAGTAACATGTAGTGTCTATGAGTGTATCACCGAGCTCCTCTGAAATAAAACTCACAGTAACATGTAGCGTCTATAAATGTATCACCGAGCTCCTCTAAAATAAAACTCACAGTAACATGTAGTGTCTATGAGTGTATCACCGAGCTCCTCTGAAATAAAACTCACAGTAACATGTAGTGTCTATAAATGTATCACCGAGCTCCTCTGAAATAAAACTCACAGTAACATGTAGCGTCTATAAATGTATCACCGAGCTCCTCTGAAATAAAACTCACAGTAACATGTAGTGTCTATGAGTGTACCACCCAGCTCCTCTGAAATAAAACTCACAGTAACATGTAGTGTCTATAAATGTATCACCGAGCTCCTCTGAAATAAAACTCACAGTAACATGTAGTATCTATAAATGTATCACCGAGCTCCTCTGAAATAAAACTCACAGTAACATGTAGTGTCTATGAGTGTGCCACCCAGCTCCTCTGAAATAAAACTCACAGTAACATGTAGTGTCTATGAGTGTATCACCGAGCTCCTCTGAAATAAAACTCACAGTAAAATGTAGTGTCTATAAATGTATCACCGAGCTCCTCTGAAATAAATTCACAGTAACATGTAGTATCTATAAATGTATCACCCAGCTCCTCTGAAATAAAACTCACAGTAACATGTAGTATCTATAAATGTATCACCGAGATCCTCTGAAATAAAACTCACAGCAACATGTAGTATCTATAAATGTATCACCCAGCACCTCTGAAATAAAACTCACAGTAACATGTAGTGTCTATAAATGTATCACCGAGCTCCTCTGAAACAAAACTCACAGTAACATGTAGTATCTATAAATGTATCACCGAGCTCCTCTGAAATAAAACTCACAGTAACATGTAGTATCTATAACTGTATCACCGAGCTCCTCTGAAATAAAACTCACAGTAACATGTAGTGTCTATGAGTGTACCACCCAGTTCCGCTGAAATAAAACTCACAGTAACATGTAGTATCTATAAATGTATCACCCAGCTCCTCTGAAATAAAACTCACAGTAACATGTAGTGTCTATGAGTGTACCACCCAGCTCCTCTGAAATAAAACTCACAGTAACATGTAGTATCTATAAATGTATCACCCAGCTCCTCTGAAATAAAACTCACAGTAACATGTAGTATCTATAAATGTATCACCGAGCTCCTCTGAAATAAAACTCACAGCAACATGTAGTGTCTATAAATGTATCACGAGCTCCTCTGAAATAAAACTCACAGTAACATGTAGTGTCTATAAATGTATCACCGAGCTCCTCTGAAATAAAACTCACAGTAACATGTAGTATCTATAAATGTATCACCGAGCTCCTCTGAAATAAAACTCACAGCAACATGTAGTGTCTATAAATGTATCACCGAGCTTCTCTGAAACAAAACTCACAGTAACATGTAGTATCTATAACTGTATCACCGAGCTCCTCTGAAATAAAACTCACAGTAACATGTAGTATCTATAACTGTATCACCGAGCTCCTCTGAAATAAAACTCACAGTAACATGTAGTATCTATAAATGTATCACCCAGCTCCTCTGAAATAAAACTCACAGTAACATGTAGCGTCTATAAATGTATCATCCAGCTCCTCTGAAATAAAACTCACAGTAACATGTAGTATCTATAAATGTATCACCGAGCTCCTCTGAAATAAAACTCACAGTAACATGTAGTGTCTATAAATGTATCACCGAGCTCCTCTGAAACAAAACTCACAGTAACATGTAGTATCTATAAATGTATCACCCAGCTCCTCTGAAATAAAACTCACAGTAACATGTAGCGTCTATAAATGTATCATCCAGCTCCTCTGAAATAAAACTCACAGTAACATATAGTATCTATAAATGTATCACCGAGCTCCTCTGAAATAAAACTCACAGCAACATGTAGTGTCTATAAATGTATCACCGAGCTCCTCTGAAATAAAACTCACAGTAACATGTAGCGTCTATAAATGTATCATCCAGCTCCTCTGAAATAAAACTCACAGTAACATGTAGTATCTATAAATGTATCACCGAGCTCCTCTGAAACAAAACTCACAGTAACATGTAGTATCTATAAATGTATCACCGAGCTCCTCTGAAATAAAACTCACAGTAACATGTAGTATCTATAAATGTATCACCCAGCACCTCTGAAATAAAACTCACAGTAACATGTAGCGTCTATAAATGTATCACCGAGCTCCTCTGAAACAAAACTCACAGTAACATGTAGTATCTATAAATATATCACCGAGCTCCTCTGAAATAAAACTCACAGTAACATGTAGTATCTATAACTGTATCACCGAGCTCCTCTGAAATAAAACTCACAGTAACATGTAGTGTCTATGAGTGTACCAACCAGCTCCTCTGAAATAAAACTCACAGTAACATGTAGTATCTATAAATGTATCACCCAGCTCCTCTGAAATAAAACTCACAGTAACATGTAGTATCTATAACTGTATCACCGAGCTCCTCTGAAATAAAACTCACAGTAACATGTAGTATCTATAAATGTATCACCCAGCTCCTCTGAAATAAAACTCACAGTAACATGTAGTGTCTATAAATGTATCACCGAGCTCCTCTGAAATAAAACTCACAGTAACATGTAGCGTCTATAAATGTATCATCCAGCTCCTCTGAAATAAAACTCACAGTAACATGTAGTATCTATAAATGTATCACCGAGCTCCTCTGAAATAAAACTCACAGTAACATGTAGTGTCTATAAATGTATCACCGAGCTCCTCTGAAATAAAACTCACAGTAACATGTAGCGTCTATAAATGTATCACCGAGCTCCTCTGAAATAAAACTCACAGTAACATGTAGTGTCTATGAGTGTACCACCCAGCTCCTCTGAAATAAAACTCACAGTAACATGTAGTGTCTATAAATGTATCACCGAGCTCCTCTGAAATAAAACTCACAGTAACATGTAGCGTCTATAAATGTATCACCGAGCTCCTCTGAAATAAAACTCACAGTAACATGTAGTATCTATAAATGTATCATCCAGCTCCTCTGAAATAAAACTCACAGTAACATGTAGTGTCTATAAATGTATCACCGAGCTCCTCTGAAATAAAACTCACAGTAACATGTAGTATCTATAAATGTATCACCGAGCTCCTCTGAAATAAAACTCACAGTAACATGTAGTATCTATAACTGTATCACCGAGCTCCTCTGAAACAAAACTCACAGTAACATGTAGTATCTATAAATGTATCACCGAGCTCCTCTGAAATAAAACTCACAGTAACATGTAGTATCTATAAATGTATCACCGAGCTCCTCTGAAATAAAACTCACAGTAACATGTAGTATCTATAACTGTATCACCGAGCTCCTCTGAAACAAAACTCACAGTAACATGTAGTATCTATAAATGTATCACCGAGCTCCTCTGAAATAAAACTCACAGTAACATGTAGTATCTATAACTGTATCACCGAGCTCCTCTGAAATAAAACTCACAGTAACATGTAGTATCTATAAATGTATCACCCAGCTCCTCTGAAATAAAACTCACAGTAACATGTAGCGTCTATAAATGTACCACCCAGTTCCGCTGAAATAAAACTCACAGTAACATGTAGTATCTATAAATGTATCACCCAGCTCCTCTGAAATAAAACTCACAGTAACATGTAGCGTCTATAAATGTATCATCCAGCTCCTCTGAAATAAAACTCACAGTAACATGTAGTATCTATAAATGTATCACCGAGCTCCTCTGAAATAAAACTCACAGTAACATGTAGTGTCTATAAATGTATCACCGAGCTCCTCTGAAATAAAACTCACAGTAACATGTAGTGTCTATAAATGTATCACCGAGCTCCTCTGAAATAAAACTCACAGTAACATGTAGTGTCTATAAATGTATCACCGAGCTCCTCTGAAATAAAACTCACAGTAACATGTAGCGTCTATAAATGTATCACCGAGCTCCTCTGAAATAAAACTCACAGTAACATGTAGTATCTATAAATGTATCACCGAGCTCCTCTGAAATAAAACTCACAGTAACATGTAGTGTCTATGAGTGTACCACCCAGCTCCTCTGAAATAAAACTCACAGTAACATGTAGTATCTATAAATGTATCACCGAGCTCCTCTGAAATAAAACTCACAGTAACATATAGTGTCTATAAATGTATCATCCAGCTCCTCTGAAATAAAACTCACAGTAACATGTAGTATCTATAAATGTATCACCGAGCTCCTCTGAAATAAAACTCACAGTAACATGTAGTGTCTATAAATGTATCACCGAGCTCCTCTGAAATAAAACTCACAGTAAAATGTAGCGTCTATAAATGTATCACCGAGCTCCTCTGAAATAAAACTCACAGTAACATGTAGTGTCTATGAGTGTATCACCGAGCTCCTCTGAAATAAAACTCACAGTAACATGTAGCGTCTATAAATGTATCACCGAGCTCCTCTGAAATAAAACTCACAGTAACATGTAGTGTCTATGAGTGTATCACCGAGCTCCTCTGAAATAAAACTCACAGTAACATGTAGTGTCTATAAATGTATCACCGAGCTCCTCTGAAATAAAACTCACAGTAACATGTAGCGTCTATAAATGTATCACCGAGCTCCTCTGAAATAAAACTCACAGTAACATGTAGTGTCTATGAGTGTACCACCCAGCTCCTCTGAAATAAAACTCACAGTAACATGTAGTGTCTATAAATGTATCACCGAGCTCCTCTGAAATAAAACTCACAGTAACATGTAGCGTCTATAAATGTATCACCGAGCTCCTCTGAAATAAAACTCACAGTAACATGTAGTGTCTATGAGTGTATCACCGAGCTCCTCTGAAATAAAACTCACAGTAAAATGTAGTGTCTATAAATGTATCACCGAGCTCCTCTGAAATAAATTCACAGTAACATGTAGTGTCTATAAATGTATCACCGAGCTCCTCTGAAATAAAACTCACAGTAACATGTAGCGTCTATAAATGTATCACCGAGCTCCTCTGAAATAAAACTCACAGTAACATGTAGTGTCTATGAGTGTACCACCCAGCTTCTCTGAAATAAAACTCACAGTAACATGTAGTATCTATAAATGTATCACCCAGCTCCTCTGAAATAAAACTCACAGTAACATGTAGTATCTATAAATGTATCACCGAGATCCTCTGAAATAAAACTCACAGCAACATGTAGTGTCTATAAATGTATCACCGAGCTCCTCTGAAATAAAACTCACAGTAACATGTAGTATCTATAAATGTATCACCCAGCACCTCTGAAATAAAACTCACAGTAACATGTAGTGTCTATAAATGTATCACCGAGCTCCTCTGAAACAAAACTCACAGTAACATGTAGTATCTATAAATGTATCACCGAGCTCCTCTGAAATAAAACTCACAGTAACATGTAGTATCTATAACTGTATCACCGAGCTCCTCTGAAATAAAACTCACAGCAACATGTAGTGTCTATAAATGTATCACCGAGCTCCTCTGAAATAAAACTCACAGTAACATGTAGTGTCTATAAATGTATCACCGAGCTCCTCTGAAATAAAACTCACAGTAACATGTAGCGTCTATAAATGTATCACCGAGCTCCTCTGAAATAAAACTCACAGTAACATGTAGTGTCTATGAGTGTACCACCCAGCTCCTCTGAAATAAAACTCACAGTAACATGTAGTGTCTATGAGTGTATCACCGAGCTCCTCTGAAATAAAACTCACAGTAACATGTAGTATCTATAACTGTATCACCGAGCTCCTCTGAAATAAAATTCACAGTAACATGTAGTATCTATAAATGTATCACCGAGCTCCTCTGAAATAAAACTCACAGCAACATGTAGTGTCTATAAATGTATCACCGAGCTCCTCTGAAATAAAACTCACAGTAACATGTAGTATCTATAAATGTATCACCCAGCACCTCTGAAATAAAACTCACAGTAACATGTAGTGTCTATAAATGTATCACCGAGCTCCTCTGAAACAAAACTCACAGTAACATGTAGTATCTATAAATGTATCACCGAGCTCCTCTGAAATAAAACTCACAGTAACATGTAGTGCCTATGAGTGTACCACCCAGCTCCTCTGAAATAAAACTCACAGTAACATGTAGTATCTATAACTGTATCACCGAGCTCCTCTGAAATAAAACTCACAGTAACATGTAGCATCTATAACTGTATCACCGAGCTCCTCTGAAATAAAACTCACAGTAACATGTAGTATCTATAAATGTATCACCGAGCTCCTCTGAAATAAAACTCACAGTAACATGTAGCGTCTATAAATGTATCATCCAGCTCCTCTGAAATAAAACTCACAGTAACATGTAGTATCTATAAATGTATCACCGAGCTCCTCTGAAATAAAACTCACAGTAACATGTAGTATCTATAAATGTATCACCGAGCTCCTCTGAAATAAAACTCACAGTAACATGTAGTGCCTATGAGTGTACCACCCAGCTCCTCTGAAATAAAACTCACAGTAACATGTAGTATCTATAAATGTATCACCGAGCTCCTCTGAAATAAAACTCACAGTAACATGTAGTATCTACGACTGTATCACCGAGCTCCTCTGAAATAAAACTCATAGTAACATGTAGTATCTATAAATGTATCACCGAGCTCCTCTGAAACAAAACTCACAGTAACATGTAGTGTCTATAAATGTATCACCGAGCTCCTCTGAAATAAAACTCACAGTAACATGTAGTATCTATAAATGTATCACCCAGCACCTCTGAAATAAAACTCACAGTAACATGTAGTGTCTATAAATGTATCACCGAGCTCCTCTGAAATAAAACTCACAGTAACATATAGTATCTATAAATGTATCACCGAGCTCCTCTGAAATAAAACTCACAGTAACATGTAGTATCTATAAATGTATCACCGAGCTCCTCTGAAATAAAACTCACAGTAACATGTAGTATCTATAACTGTATCACCGAGCTCCTCTGAAACAAAACTCACAGTAACATGTAGTATCTATAAATGTATCACCGAGCTCCTCTGAAATAAAACTCACAGTAACATGTAGTGTCTATAAATGTATCACCGAGCTCCTCTGAAATAAAACTCACAGTAACATGTAGTGTCTATAAATGTATCACCGAGCTCCTCTGAAATAAAACTCACAGTAACATGTAGCGTCTATAAATGTATCACCGAGCTCCTCTGAAATAAAACTCACAGTAACATGTAGCGTCTATAAATGTATCACCCAGCTCCTCTGAAATAAAACTCACAGTAACATGTAGTGTCTATAAATGTATCACCGAGCTCCTCTGAAATAAAACTCACAGTAACATGTAGTGTCTATGAGTGTACCACCCAGCTCCTCTGAAATAAAACTCACAGTAACATGTAGTATCTATAAATGTATCACCGAGCTCCTCTGAAATAAAACTCACAGTAACATATAGTGTCTATAAATGTATCATCCAGCTCCTCTGAAATAAAACTCACAGTAACATGTAGTATCTATAAATGTATCACCGAGCTCCTCTGAAATAAAACTCACAGTAACATGTAGTGTCTATAAATGTATCACCGAGCTCCTCTGAAATAAAACTCACAGTAAAATGTAGCGTCTATAAATGTATCACCGAGCTCCTCTGAAATAAAACTCACAGTAACATGTAGTGTCTATGAGTGTATCACCGAGCTCCTCTGAAATAAAACTCACAGTAACATGTAGCGTCTATAAATGTATCACCGAGCTCCTCTGAAATAAAACTCACAGTAACATGTAGTGTCTATGAGTGTATCACCGAGCTCCTCTGAAATAAAACTCACAGTAACATGTAGTGTCTATAAATGTATCACCGAGCTCCTCTGAAATAAAACTCACAGTAACATGTAGCGTCTATAAATGTATCACCGAGCTCCTCTGAAATAAAACTCACAGTAACATGTAGTGTCTATGAGTGTACCACCCAGCTCCTCTGAAATAAAACTCACAGTAACATGTAGTGTCTATAAATGTATCACCGAGCTCCTCTGAAATAAAACTCACAGTAACATGTAGCGTCTATAAATGTATCACCGAGCTCCTCTGAAATAAAACTCACAGTAACATGTAGTGTCTATGAGTGTGCCACCCAGCTCCTCTGAAATAAAACTCACAGTAACATGTAGTGTCTATGAGTGTATCACCGAGCTCCTCTGAAATAAAACTCACAGTAAAATGTAGTGTCTATAAATGTATCACCGAGCTCCTCTGAAATAAATTCACAGTAACATGTAGTGTCTATAAATGTATCACCGAGCTCCTCTGAAATAAAACTCACAGTAACATGTAGCGTCTATAAATGTATCACCGAGCTCCTCTGAAATAAAACTCACAGTAACATGTAGTGTCTATGAGTGTACCACCCAGCTTCTCTGAAATAAAACTCACAGTAACATGTAGTATCTATAAATGTATCACCCAGCTCCTCTGAAATAAAACTCACAGTAACATGTAGTATCTATAAATGTATCACCGAGATCCTCTGAAATAAAACTCACAGCAACATGTAGTGTCTATAAATGTATCACCGAGCTCCTCTGAAATAAAACTCACAGTAACATGTAGTATCTATAAATGTATCACCCAGCACCTCTGAAATAAAACTCACAGTAACATGTAGTGTCTATAAATGTATCACCGAGCTCCTCTGAAACAAAACTCACAGTAACATGTAGTATCTATAAATGTATCACCGAGCTCCTCTGAAATAAAACTCACAGTAACATGTAGTATCTATAACTGTATCACCGAGCTCCTCTGAAATAAAACTCACAGCAACATGTAGTGTCTATAAATGTATCACCGAGCTCCTCTGAAATAAAACTCACAGTAACATGTAGTGTCTATAAATGTATCACCGAGCTCCTCTGAAATAAAACTCACAGTAACATGTAGCGTCTATAAATGTATCACCGAGCTCCTCTGAAATAAAACTCACAGTAACATGTAGTGTCTATGAGTGTACCACCCAGCTCCTCTGAAATAAAACTCACAGTAACATGTAGTGTCTATGAGTGTATCACCGAGCTCCTCTGAAATAAAACTCACAGTAACATGTAGTATCTATAACTGTATCACCGAGCTCCTCTGAAATAAAACTCACAGTAACATGTAGTATCTATAAATGTATCACCGAGCTCCTCTGAAATAAAACTCACAGCAACATGTAGTGTCTATAAATGTATCACCGAGCTCCTCTGAAATAAAACTCACAGTAACATGTAGTATCTATAAATGTATCACCCAGCACCTCTGAAATAAAACTCACAGTAACATGTAGTGTCTATAAATGTATCACCGAGCTCCTCTGAAACAAAACTCACAGTAACATGTAGTATCTATAACTGTATCACCGAGCTCCTCTGAAATAAAACTCACAGTAACATGTAGTATCTATAAATGTATCACCGAGCTCCTCTGAAATAAAACTCACAGTAACATGTAGCGTCTATAAATGTATCATCCAGCTCCTCTGAAATAAAACTCACAGTAACATGTAGCGTCTATAAATGTATCATCCAGCTCCTCTGAAATAAAACTCACAGTAACATGTAGTATCTATAAATGTATCACGGAGCTCCTCTGAAATAAAACTCACAGTAACATGTAGTGTCTTTGAGTGTACCACCCAGCTCCTCTGAAATACAACTCACAGTAACATGTAGTGTCTATGAGTGTACCACCCAGCTCCTCTGAAATAAAACTCACAGTAACATGTAGTGTCTATAAATGTATCACCGAGCTCCTCTGACATAAAACTCACAGTAACATGTAGCGTCTATAAATGTATCACCGAGCTCCTCTGAAATAAAACTCACAGTAACATGTAGTGCCTATGAGTGTACCACCCAGCTCCTCTGAAATAAAACTCACAGTAACATGTAGTATCTATAAATGTATCACCCAGCTCCTCTGAAATAAAACTCACAGTAACATGTAGTATCTACGACTGTATCCCCGAGCTCCTCTGAAATAAAACTCATAGTAACATGTAGTATCTATAAATGTATCACCGAGCTCCTCTGAAACAAAACTCACAGTAACATGTAGTGTCTATAAATGTATCACCGAGCTCCTCTGAAATAAAACTCACAGTAACATGTAGTATCTATAAATGTATCACCCAGCACCTCTGAAATAAAACTCACAGTAACATGTAGTGTCTATAAATGTATCACCGAGCTCCTCTGAAATAAAACTCACAGTAACATATAGTATCTATAAATGTATCACCGAGCTCCTCTGAAATAAAACTCACAGTAACATGTAGTATCTATAAATGTATCACCGAGCTCCTCTGAAATAAAACTCACAGTAACATGTAGTATCTATAACTGTATCACCGAGCTCCTCTGAAACAAAACTCACAGTAACATGTAGTGTCTATAAATGTATCACCCAGCTCCTCTGAAATAAAACTCACAGTAACATGTAGTATCTATAAATGTATCACCGAGCTCCTCTGAAATAAAACTCACAGTAACATGTAGTATCTATAACTGTATCACCGAGCTCCTCTGAAACAAAACTCACAGTAACATGTAGTATCTATAAATGTATCACCGAGCTCCTCTGAAATAAAACTCACAGTAACATGTAGTATCTATAAATGTATCACCGAGCTCCTCTGAAATAAAACTCACAGTAACATGTAGTATCTATAACTGTATCACCGAGCTCCTCTGAAACAAAACTCACAGTAACATGTAGTATCTATAAATGTATCACCGAGCTCCTCTGAAATAAAACTCACAGTAACATGTAGTATCTATAACTGTATCACCGAGCTCCTCTGAAATAAAACTCACAGTAACATGTAGTATCTATAAATGTATCACCCAGCTCCTCTGAAATAAAACTCACAGTACCATGTAGCGTCTATAAATGTATCATCCAGCTCCTCTGAAATCAAACTCACAGTAACATGTAGTATCTATAAATGTATCACCGAGCTCCTCTGAAATAAAACTCACAGTAACATGTAGTGTCTATAAATGTATCACCGAGCTCCTCTGAAATAAAACTCACAGTAACATGTAGTGTCTATAAATGTATCACCGAGCTCCTCTGAAATAAAACTCACAGTAACATGTAGTGTCTATAAATGTATCACCGAGCTCCTCTGAAATAAAACTCACAGTAACATGTAGCGTCTATAAATGTATCACCGAGCTCCTCTGAAATAAAACTCACAGTAACATGTAGCGTCTATAAATGTATCACCGAGCTCCTCTGAAATAAAACTCACAGTAACATGTAGTGTCTATGAGTGTACCACCCAGCTCCTCTGAAATAAAACTCACAGTAACATGTAGTGTCTATGAGTGTACCACCCAGCTCCTCTGAAATAAAACTCACAGTAACATGTAGTGTCTATGAGTGTATCACCGAGCTCCTCTGACATAAAACTCACAGTAAAATGTAGTGTCTATAAATGAATCACCGAGCTCCTCTGAAATAAATTCACAGTAACATGTAGTGTCTATAAATGTATCACCGAGCTCCTCTGAAATAAAACTCACAGTAACATGTAGCGTCTATAAATGTATCACCGAGCTCCTCTGAAATAAAACTCACAGTAACATGTAGTGTCTATGAGTGTACCACCCAGCTCCTCTGAAATAAAACTCACAGTAACATGTAGTATCTATAAATGTATCACCCAGCTCCTCTGAAATAAAACTCACAGTAACATGTAGTATCTATAAATGTATCACCGAGCTCCTCTGAAATAAAACTCACAGCAACATGTAGTGTCTATAAATGTATCACGAGCTCCTCTGAAATAAAACTCACAGTAACATGTAGTATCTATAAATGTATCACCCAGCACCTCTGAAATAAAACTCACAGTAACATGTAGTGTCTATAAATGTATCACCGAGCTCCTCTGAAACAAAACTCACAGTAACATGTAGTATCTATAAATGTATCACCGAGCTCCTCTGAAATAAAACTCACAGTAACATGTAGTATCTATAACTGTATCACCGAGCTCCTCTGAAATAAAACTCACAGCAACATGTAGTGTCAATAAATGTATCACCGAGCTCCTCTGAAATAAAACTCACAGTAACATGTAGTGTCTATAAATGTATCACCGAGCTCCTCTGAAATAAAACTCACAGTAACATGTAGCGTCTATAAATGTATCACCGAGCTCCTCTGAAATAAAACTCACAGTAACATGTAGTGTCTATGAGTGTACCACCCAGCTCCTCTGAAATAAAACTCACAGTAACATGTAGTGTCTATGAGTGTATCACCGAGCTCCTCTGAAATAAAACTCACAGTAACATGTAGTATCTATAACTGTATCACCGAGCTCCTCTGAAATAAAACTCACAGTAACATGTAGTATCTATAAATGTATCACCGAGCTCCTCTGAAATAAAACTCACAGCAACATGTAGTGTCTATAAATGTATCACCGAGCTCCTCTGAAATAAAACTCATAGTAACATGTAGTATCTATAAATGTATCACCCAGCACCTCTGAAATAAAACTCACAGTAACATGTAGTGTCTATAAATGTATCACCGAGCTCCTCTGAAACAAAACTCACAGTAACATGTAGTATCTATAACTGTATCACCGAGCTCCTCTGAAATAAAACTCACAGTAACATGTAGTATCTATAAATGTATCACCGAGCTCCTCTGAAATAAAACTCACAGTAACATGTAGCGTCTATAAATGTATCATCCAGCTCCTCTGAAATAAAACTCACAGTAACATGTAGTATCTATAAATGTATCACCGAGCTCCTCTGAAATAAAACTCACAGTAACATGTAGTATCTATAAATGTATCACGGAGCTCCTCTGAAATAAAACTCACAGTAACATGTAGTGTCTTTGAGTGTACCACCCAGCTCCTCTGAAATACAACTCACAGTAACATGTAGTGTCTATGAGTGTACCACCCAGCTCCTCTGAAATAAAACTCACAGTAACATGTAGTGTCTATAAATGTATCACCGAGCTCCTCTGACATAAAACTCACAGTAACATGTAGCGTCTATAAATGTATCACCGAGCTCCTCTGAAATAAAACTCACAGTAACATGTAGTGCCTATGAGTGTACCACCCAGCTCCTCTGAAATAAAACTCACAGTAACATGTAGTATCTATAAATGTATCACCCAGCTCCTCTGAAATAAAACTCACAGTAACATGTAGTATCTACGACTGTATCACCGAGCTCCTCTGAAATAAAACTCACAGTAACATGTAGTATCTATAAATGTATCATCCAGCTCCTCTGAAAAAAAACTCACAGTAACATGTAGTGTCTATAAATGTATCACCGAGCTCCTCTGAAATAAAACTCACAGTAACATGTAGTATCTATAAATGTATCACCGAGCTCCTCTGAAATAAAACTCACAGTAACATGTAGTGTCTATAAATGTATCACCGAGCTCCTCTGAAATAAAACTCACAGTAACATGTAGCGTCTATAAATGTATCACCGAGCTCCTCTGAAATAAAACTCACAGTAACATGTAGTGTCTATGAGTGTACCACCCAGCTCCTCTGAAATAAAACTCACAGTAACATGTAGTGTCTATAAATGTATCACCGAGCTCCTCTGAAATAAAACTCACAGTAACATGTAGCGTCTATAAATGTATCACCGAGCTCCTCTGAAATAAAACTCACAGTAACATGTAGTATCTATAAATGTATCATCCAGCTCCTCTGAAAAAAAACTCACAGTAACATGTAGTGTCTATAAATGTATCACCGAGCTCCTCTGAAATAAAACTCACAGTAACATGTAGTATCTATAAATGTATCACCGAGCTCCTCTGAAATAAAACTCACAGTAACATGTAGTATCTATAACTGTATCACCGAGCTCCTCTGAAACAAAACTCACAGTAACATGTAGTATCTATAAATGTATCACCGAGCTCCTCTGAAATAAAACTCACAGTAACATGTAGTATCTATAAATGTATCACCGAGCTCCTCTGAAATAAAACTCACAGTAACATGTAGTATCTATAACTGTATCACCGAGCTCCTCTGAAACAAAACTCACAGTAACATGTAGTATCTATAAATGTATCACCGAGCTCCTCTGAAATAAAACTCACAGTAACATGTAGTATCTATAACTGTATCACCGAGCTCCTCTGAAATAAAACTCACAGTAACATGTAGTGTCTATGAGTGTACCACCCAGTTCCGCTGAAATAAAACTCACAGTAACATGTAGTATCTATAAATGTATCACCCAGCTCCTCTGAAATAAAACTCACAGTAACATGTAGCGTCTATAAATGTATCATCCAGCTCCTCTGAAATAAAACTCACAGTAACATGTAGTATCTATAAATGTATCACCGAGCTCCTCTGAAATAAAACTCACAGTAACATGTAGTGTCTATAAATGTATCACCGAGCTCCTCTGAAATAAAACTCACAGTAACATGTAGTGTCTATAAATGTATCACCGAGCTCCTCTGAAATAAAACTCACAGTAACATGTAGTGTCTATAAATGTATCACCGAGCTCCTCTGAAATAAAACTCACAGTAACATGTAGCGTCTATAAATGTATCACCGAGCTCCTCTGAAATAAAACTCACAGTAACATGTAGTGTCTATGAGTGTACCACCCAGCTCCTCTGAAATAAAACTCACAGTAACATGTAGCGTCTATAAATGTATCATCCAGCTCCTCTGAAATAAAACTCACAGTAACATGTAGTATCTATAAATGTATCACCGAGCTCCTCTGAAATAAAACTCACAGTAACATGTAGTGTCTATAAATGTATCACCGAGCTCCTCTGAAATAAAACTCACAGTAAAATGTAGCGTCTATCAATGTATCACCGAGCTCCTCTGAAATAAAACTCACAGTAACATGTAGTGTCTATGAGTGTATCACCGAGCTCCTCTGAAATAAAACTCACAGTAACATGTAGCGTCTATAAATGTATCACCGAGCTCCTCTGAAATAAAACTCACAGTAACATGTAGTGTCTATGAGTGTATCACCGAGCTCCTCTGAAATAAAACTCACAGTAACATGTAGTGTCTATAAATGTATCACCGAGCTCCTCTGAAATAAAACTCACAGTAACATGTAGCGTCTATAAATGTATCACCGAGCTCCTCTGAAATAAAACTCACAGTAACATGTAGTGTCTATGAGTGTACCACCCAGCTCCTCTGAAATAAAACTCACAGTAACATGTAGTGTCTATAAATGTATCACCGAGCTCCTCTGAAATAAAACTCACAGTAACATGTAGCGTCTATAAATGTATCACCGAGCTCCTCTGAAATAAAACTCACAGTAACATGTAGTGTCTATGAGTGTGCCACCCAGCTCCTCTGAAATAAAACTCACAGTAACATGTAGTGTCTATGAGTGTATCACCGAGCTCCTCTGAAATAAAACTCACAGTAAAATGTAGTGTCTATAAATGTATCACCGAGCTCCTCTGAAATAAATTCACAGTAACATGTAGTGTCTATAAATGTATCACCGAGCTCCTCTGAAATAAAACTCACAGTAACATGTAGCGTCTATAAATGTATCACCGAGCTCCTCTGAAATAAAACTCACAGTAACATGTAGTGTCTATGAGTGTACCACCCAGCTTCTCTGAAATAAAACTCACAGTAACATGTAGTATCTATAAATGTATCACCCAGCTCCTCTGAAATAAAACTCACAGTAACATGTAGTATCTATAAATGTATCACCGAGATCCTCTGAAATAAAACTCACAGCAACATGTAGTATCTATAAATGTATCACCGAGATCCTCTGAAATAAAACTCACAGCAACATGTAGTATCTATAAATGTATCACCCAGCACCTCTGAAATAAAACTCACAGTAACATGTAGTGTCTATAAATGTATCACCGAGCTCCTCTGAAACAAAACTCACAGTAACATGTAGTATCTATAAATGTATCACCGAGCTCCTCTGAAATAAAACTCACAGTAACATGTAGTATCTATAACTGTATCACCGAGCTCCTCTGAAATAAAACTCACAGTAACATGTAGTGTCTATGAGTGTACCACCCAGTTCCGCTGAAATAAAACTCACAGTAACATGTAGTATCTATAAATGTATCACCCAGCTCCTCTGAAATAAAACTCACAGTAACATGTAGTGTCTATGAGTGTACCACCCAGCTCCTCTGAAATAAAACTCACAGTAACATGTAGTATCTATAAATGTATCACCCAGCTCCTCTGAAATAAAACTCACAGTAACATGTAGTATCTATAAATGTATCACCGAGCTCCTCTGAAATAAAACTCACAGCAACATGTAGTGTCTATAAATGTATCACGAGCTCCTCTGAAATAAAACTCACAGTAACATGTAGTGTCTATAAATGTATCACCGAGCTCCTCTGAAATAAAACTCACAGTAACATGTAGTATCTATAAATGTATCACCGAGCTCCTCTGAAATAAAACTCACAGCAACATGTAGTGTCTATAAATGTATCACCGAGCTCCTCTGAAACAAAACTCACAGTAACATGTAGTATCTATAACTGTATCACCGAGCTCCTCTGAAATAAAACTCACAGTAACATGTAGTATCTATAACTGTATCACCGAGCTCCTCTGAAATAAAACTCACAGTAACATGTAGTATCTATAAATGTATCACCCAGCTCCTCTGAAATAAAACTCACAGTAACATGTAGCGTCTATAAATGTATCATCCAGCTCCTCTGAAATAAAACTCACAGTAACATGTAGTATCTATAAATGTATCACCGAGCTCCTCTGAAATAAAACTCACAGTAACATGTAGTGTCTATAAATGTATCACCGAGCTCCTCTGAAACAAAACTCACAGTAACATGTAGTATCTATAAATGTATCACCCAGCTCCTCTGAAATAAAACTCACAGTAACATGTAGTGTCTATAAATGTATCACCGAGCTCCTCTGAAATAAAACTCACAGTAACATGTAGTATCTATAAATGTATCACCCAGCTCCTCTGAAATAAAACTCACAGTAACATGTAGCGTCTATAAATGTATCATCCAGCTCCTCTGAAATAAAACTCACAGTAACATGTAGTGTCTATGAGTGTATCACCGAGCTCCTCTGAAATAAAACTCACAGTAACATGTAGTGTCTATAAATGTATCACCGAGCTCCTCTGAAATAAAACTCACAGTAACATGTAGCGTCTATAAATGTATCACCGAGCTCCTCTGAAATAAAACTCACAGTAACATGTAGTGTCTATGAGTGTACCACACAGCTCCTCTGAAATAAAACTCACAGTAACATGTAGTGTCTATAAATGTATCACCGAGCTCCTCTGAAATAAAACTCACAGTAACATGTAGCGTCTATAAATGTATCACCGAGCTCCTCTGAAATAAAACTCACAGTAACATGTAGTGTCTATGAGTGTGCCACCCAGCTCCTCTGAAATAAAACTCACAGTAACATGTAGTATCTATAAATGTATCACCCAGCTCCTCTGAAATAAAACTCACAGTAACATGTAGTATCTATAAATGTATCACCGAGATCCTCTGAAATAAAACTCACAGCAACATGTAGTATCTATAAATGTATCACCGAGATCCTCTGAAATAAAACTCACAGCAACATGTAGTATCTATAAATGTATCACCCAGCACCTCTGAAATAAAACTCACAGTAACATGTAGTGTCTATAAATGTATCACCGAGCTCCTCTGAAACAAAACTCACAGTAACATGTAGTATCTATAAATGTATCACCGAGCTCCTCTGAAATAAAACTCACAGTAACATGTAGTATCTATAACTGTATCACCGAGCTCCTCTGAAATAAAACTCACAGTAACATGTAGTGTCTATGAGTGTACCACCCAGTTCCGCTGAAATAAAACTCACAGTAACATGTTGTATCTATAAATGTATCACCCAGCTCCTCTGAAATAAAACTCACAGTAACATGTAGTGTCTATGAGTGTACCACCCAGCTCCTCTGAAATAAAACTCACAGTAACATGTAGTATCTATAAATGTATCACCCAGCTCCTCTGAAATAAAACTCACAGTAACATGTAGTATCTATAAATGTATCACCGAGCTCCTCTGAAATAAAACTCACAGCAACATGTAGTGTCTATAAATGTATCACGAGCTCCTCTGAAATAAAACTCACAGTAACATGTAGTGTCTATAAATGTATCACCGAGCTCCTCTGAAATAAAACTCACAGTAACATGTAGTATCTATAAATGTATCACCGAGCTCCTCTGAAATAAAACTCACAGCAACATGTAGTGTCTATAAATGTATCACCGAGCTCCTCTGAAACAAAACTCACAGTAACATGTAGTATCTATAACTGTATCACCGAGCTCCTCTGAAATAAAACTCACAGTAACATGTAGTATCTATAACTGTATCACCGAGCTCCTCTGAAATAAAACTCACAGTAACATGTAGTATCTATAAATGTATCACCCAGCTCCTCTGAAATAAAACTCACAGTAACATGTAGCGTCTATAAATGTATCATCCAGCTCCTCTGAAATAAAACTCACAGTAACATGTAGTATCTATAAATGTATCACCGAGCTCCTCTGAAATAAAACTCACAGTAACATGTAGTGTCTATAAATGTATCACCGAGCTCCTCTGAAACAAAACTCACAGTAACATGTAGTATCTATAAATGTATCACCCAGCTCCTCTGAAATAAAACTCACAGTAACATATAGTATCTATAAATGTATCACCGAGCTCCTCTGAAATAAAACTCACAGCAACATGTAGTGTCTATAAATGTATCACCGAGCTCCTCTGAAATAAAACTCACAGTAACATGTAGCGTCTATAAATGTATCATCCAGCTCCTCTGAAATAAAACTCACAGTAACATGTAGTATCTATAAATGTATCACCGAGCTCCTCTGAAACAAAACTCACAGTAACATGTAGTATCTATAAATGTATCACCGAGCTCCTCTGAAATAAAACTCACAGTAACATGTAGTATCTATAAATGTATCACCCAGCACCTCTGAAATAAAACTCACAGTAACATGTAGCGTCTATAAATGTATCACCGAGCTCCTCTGAAACAAAACTCACAGTAACATGTAGTATCTATAAATATATCACCGAGCTCCTCTGAAATAAAACTCACAGTAACATGTAGTATCTATAACTGTATCACCGAGCTCCTCTGAAATAAAACTCACAGTAACATGTAGTGTCTATGAGTGTACCAACCAGCTCCTCTGAAATAAAACTCACAGTAACATGTAGTATCTATAAATGTATCACCCAGCTCCTCTGAAATAAAACTCACAGTAACATGTAGTATC
This sequence comes from Pelobates fuscus, assembly GCF_036172605.1. Classification (NCBI taxonomy): domain Eukaryota; kingdom Metazoa; phylum Chordata; class Amphibia; order Anura; family Pelobatidae; genus Pelobates; species Pelobates fuscus. The sequence continues at coordinate 53,715 of NW_026961870.1, read as the reverse complement.
TATAACTGTATCACCGAGCTCCTCTGAAATAAAACTCACAGTAACATGTAGTATCTATAAATGTATCACCCAGCTCCTCTGAAATAAAACTCACAGTAACATGTAGTGTCTATAAATGTATCACCGAGCTCCTCTGAAATAAAACTCACAGTAACATGTAGCGTCTATAAATGTATCACCGAGCTCCTCTGAAATAAAACTCACAGTAACATGTAGTGTCTATGAGTGTACCACCCAGCTCCTCTGAAATAAAACTCACAGTAACATGTAGTGTCTATAAATGTATCACCGAGCTCCTCTGAAATAAAACTCACAGTAACATGTAGCGTCTATAAATGTATCACCGAGCTCCTCTGAAATAAAACTCACAGTAACATGTAGTGTCTATGAGTGTGCCACCCAGCTCCTCTGAAATAAATTCACAGTAACATGTAGTGTCTATAAATGTATCACCGAGCTCCTCTGAAATAAAACTCACAGTAACATGTAGCGTCTATAAATGTATCACCGAGCTCCTCTGAAATAAAACTCACAGTAACATGTAGTGTCTATGAGTGTACCACCCAGCTTCTCTGAAATAAAACTCACAGTAACATGTAGTATCTATAAATGTATCACCCAGCTCCTCTGAAATAAAACTCACAGTAACATGTAGTATCTATAAATGTATCACCGAGATCCTCTGAAATAAAACTCACAGCAACATGTAGTATCTATAAATGTATCACCCAGCACCTCTGAAATAAAACTCACAGTAACATGTAGTGTCTATAAATGTATCACCGAGCTCCTCTGAAACAAAACTCACAGTAACATGTAGTATCTATAAATGTATCACCGAGCTCCTCTGAAATAAAACTCACAGTAACATGTAGTATCTATAACTGTATCACCGAGCTCCTCTGAAATAAAACTCACAGTAACATGTAGTGTCTATGAGTGTACCACCCAGTTCCGCTGAAATAAAACTCACAGTAACATGTAGTATCTATAAATGTATCACCCAGCTCCTCTGAAATAAAACTCACAGTAACATGTAGTGTCTATGAGTGTACCACCCAGCTCCTCTGAAATAAAACTCACAGTAACATGTAGTATCTATAAATGTATCACCCAGCTCCTCTGAAATAAAACTCACAGTAACATGTAGTATCTATAAATGTATCACCGAGCTCCTCTGAAATAAAACTCACAGCAACATGTAGTGTCTATAAATGTATCACGAGCTCCTCTGAAATAAAACTCACAGTAACATGTAGTGTCTATAAATGTATCACCGAGCTCCTCTGAAATAAAACTCACAGTAACATGTAGTATCTATAAATGTATCACCGAGCTCCTCTGAAATAAAACTCACAGCAACATGTAGTGTCTATAAATGTATCACCGAGCTTCTCTGAAACAAAACTCACAGTAACATGTAGTATCTATAACTGTATCACCGAGCTCCTCTGAAATAAAACTCACAGTAACATGTAGTATCTATAACTGTATCAACGAGCTCCTCTGAAATAAAACTCACAGTAACATGTAGTATCTATAAATGTATCACCCAGCTCCTCTGAAATAAAACTCACAGTAACATGTAGCGTCTATAAATGTATCATCCAGCTCCTCTGAAATAAAACTCACAGTAACATGTAGTATCTATAAATGTATCACCGAGCTCCTCTGAAATAAAACTCACAGTAACATGTAGTGTCTATAAATGTATCACCGAGCTCCTCTGAAACAAAACTCACAGTAACATGTAGTATCTATAAATGTATCACCCAGCTCCTCTGAAATAAAACTCACAGTAACATGTAGCGTCTATAAATGTATCATCCAGCTCCTCTGAAATAAAACTCACAGTAACATATAGTATCTATAAATGTATCACCGAGCTCCTCTGAAATAAAACTCACAGCAACATGTAGTGTCTATAAATGTATCACCGAGCTCCTCTGAAATAAAACTCACAGTAACATGTAGCGTCTATAAATGTATCATCCAGCTCCTCTGAAATAAAACTCACAGTAACATGTAGTATCTATAAATGTATCACCGAGCTCCTCTGAAACAAAACTCACAGTAACATGTAGTATCTATAAATGTATCACCGAGCTCCTCTGAAATAAAACTCACAGTAACATGTAGTATCTATAAATGTATCACCCAGCACCTCTGAAATAAAACTCACAGTAACATGTAGCGTCTATAAATGTATCACCGAGCTCCTCTGAAACAAAACTCACAGTAACATGTAGTATCTATAAATATATCACCGAGCTCCTCTGAAATAAAACTCACAGTAACATGTAGTATCTATAACTGTATCACCGAGCTCCTCTGAAATAAAACTCACAGTAACATGTAGTGTCTATGAGTGTACCAACCAGCTCCTCTGAAATAAAACTCACAGTAACATGTAGTATCTATAAATGTATCACCCAGCTCCTCTGAAATAAAACTCACAGTAACATGTAGTATCTATAACTGTATCACCGAGCTCCTCTGAAATAAAACTCACAGTAACATGTAGTATCTATAAATGTATCACCCAGCTCCTCTGAAATAAAACTCACAGTAACATGTAGTGTCTATAAATGTATCACCGAGCTCCTCTGAAATAAAACTCACAGTAACATGTAGCGTCTATTAATGTATCATCCAGCTCCTCTGAAATAAAACTCACAGTAACATGTAGTATCTATAAATGTATCACCGAGCTCCTCTGAAATAAAACTCACAGTAACATGTAGTGTCTATAAATGTATCACCGAGCTCCTCTGAAATAAAACTCACAGTAACATGTAGCGTCTATAAATGTATCACCGAGCTCCTCTGAAATAAAACTCACAGTAACATGTAGTGTCTATGAGTGTACCACCCAGCTCCTCTGAAATAAAACTCACAGTAACATGTAGTGTCTATAAATGTATCACCGAGCTCCTCTGAAATAAAACTCACAGTAACATGTAGCGTCTATAAATGTATCACCGAGCTCCTCTGAAATAAAACTCACAGTAACATGTAGTATCTATAAATGTATCATCCAGCTCCTCTGAAATAAAACTCACAGTAACATGTAGTGTCTATAAATGTATCACCGAGCTCCTCTGAAATAAAACTCACAGTAACATGTAGTATCTATAAATGTATCACCGAGCTCCTCTGAAATAAAACTCACAGTAACATGTAGTATCTATAACTGTATCACCGAGCTCCTCTGAAACAAAACTCACAGTAACATGTAGTATCTATAAATGTATCACCGAGCTCCTCTGAAATAAAACTCACAGTAACATGTAGTATCTATAAATGTATCACCGAGCTCCTCTGAAATAAAACTCACAGTAACATGTAGTATCTATAACTGTATCACCGAGCTCCTCTGAAACAAAACTCACAGTAACATGTAGTATCTATAAATGTATCACCGAGCTCCTCTGAAATAAAACTCACAGTAACATGTAGTATCTATAACTGTATCACCGAGCTCCTCTGAAATAAAACTCACAGTAACATGTAGTATCTATAAATGTATCACCCAGCTCCTCTGAAATAAAACTCACAGTAACATGTAGCGTCTATAAATGTACCACCCAGTTCCGCTGAAATAAAACTCACAGTAACATGTAGTATCTATAAATGTATCACCCAGCTCCTCTGAAATAAAACTCACAGTAACATGTAGCGTCTATAAATGTATAATCCAGCTCCTCTGAAATAAAACTCACAGTAACATGTAGTATCTATAAATGTATCACCGAGCTCCTCTGAAATAAAACTCACAGTAACATGTAGTGTCTATAAATGTATCACCCAGCTCCTCTGAAATAAAACTCACAGTAACATGTAGTGTCTATAAATGTATCACCGAGCTCCTCTGAAATAAAACTCACAGTAACATGTAGTGTCTATAAATGTATCACCGAGCTCCTCTGAAATAAAACTCACAGTAACATGTAGCGTCTATAAATGTATCACCGAGCTCCTCTGAAATAAAACTCACAGTAACATGTAGTATCTATAAATGTATCACCGAGCTCCTCTGAAATAAAACTCACAGTAACATGTAGTGTCTATGAGTGTACCACCCAGCTCCTCTGAAATAAAACTCACAGTAACATGTAGTATCTATAAATGTATCACCGAGCTCCTCTGAAATAAAACTCACAGTAACATGTAGTGTCTATAAATGTATCACCGAGCTCCTCTGAAATAAAACTCACAGTAAAATGTAGCGTCTATAAATGTATCACCGAGCTCCTCTGAAATAAAACTCACAGTAACATGTAGTGTCTATGAGTGTATCACCGAGCTCCTCTGAAATAAAACTCACAGTAACATGTAGCGTCTATAAATGTATCACCGAGCTCCTCTGAAATAAAACTCACAGTAACATGTAGTGTCTATGAGTGTATCACCGAGCTCCTCTGAAATAAAACTCACAGTAACATGTAGTGTCTATAAATGTATCACCGAGCTCCTCTGAAATAAAACTCACAGTAACATGTAGCGTCTATAAATGTATCACCGAGCTCCTCTGAAATAAAACTCACAGTAACATGTAGTGTCTATGAGTGTACCACCCAGCTCCTCTGAAATAAAACTCACAGTAACATGTAGTGTCTATAAATGTATCACCGAGCTCCTCTGAAATAAAACTCACAGTAACATGTAGCGTCTATAAATGTATCACCGAGCTCCTCTGAAATAAAACTCACAGTAACATGTAGTGTCTATGAGTGTATCACCGAGCTCCTCTGAAATAAAACTCACAGTAAAATGTAGTGTCTATAAATGTATCACCGAGCTCCTCTGAAATAAATTCACAGTAACATGTAGTGTCTATAAATGTATCACCGAGCTCCTCTGAAATAAAACTCACAGTAACATGTAGCGTCTATAAATGTATCACCGAGCTCCTCTGAAATAAAACTCACAGTAACATGTAGTGTCTATGAGTGTACCACCCAGCTTCTCTGAAATAAAACTCACAGTAACATGTAGTATCTATAAATGTATCACCCAGCTCCTCTGAAATAAAACTCACAGTAACATGTAGTATCTATAAATGTATCACCGAGATCCTCTGAAATAAAACTCACAGCAACATGTAGTGTCTATAAATGTATCACCGAGCTCCTCTGAAATAAAACTCACAGTAACATGTAGTATCTATAAATGTATCACCCAGCACCTCTGAAATAAAACTCACAGTAACATGTAGTGTCTATAAATGTATCACCGAGCTCCTCTGAAACAAAACTCACAGTAACATGTAGTATCTATAAATGTATCACCGAGCTCCTCTGAAATAAAACTCACAGTAACATGTAGTATCTATAACTGTATCACCGAGCTCCTCTGAAATAAAACTCACAGCAACATGTAGTGTCTATAAATGTATCACCGAGCTCCTCTGAAATAAAACTCACAGTAACATGTAGTGTCTATAAATGTATCACCGAGCTCCTCTGAAATAAAACTCACAGTAACATGTAGCGTCTATAAATGTATCACCGAGCTCCTCTGAAATAAAACTCACAGTAACATGTAGTGTCTATGAGTGTACCACCCAGCTCCTCTGAAATAAAACTCACAGTAACATGTAGTGTCTATGAGTGTATCACCGAGCTCCTCTGAAATAAAACTCACAGTAACATGTAGTATCTATAACTGTATCACCGAGCTCCTCTGAAATAAAATTCACAGTAACATGTAGTATCTATAAATGTATCACCGAGCTCCTCTGAAATAAAACTCACAGCAACATGTAGTGTCTATAAATGTATCACCGAGCTCCTCTGAAATAAAACTCACAGTAACATGTAGTATCTATAAATGTATCACCCAGCACCTCTGAAATAAAACTCACAGTAACATGTAGTGTCTATAAATGTATCACCGAGCTCCTCTGAAACAAAACTCACAGTAACATGTAGTATCTATAACTGTATCACCGAGCTCCTCTGAAATAAAACTCACAGTAACATGTAGCATCTATAACTGTATCACCGAGCTCCTCTGAAATAAAACTCACAGTAACATGTAGTATCTATAAATGTATCACCGAGCTCCTCTGAAATAAAACTCACAGTAACATGTAGCGTCTATAAATGTATCATCCAGCTCCTCTGAAATAAAACTCACAGTAACATGTAGTATCTATAAATGTATCACCGAGCTCCTCTGAAATAAAACTCACAGTAACATGTAGTATCTATAAATGTATCACCGAGCTCCTCTGAAATAAAACTCACAGTAACATGTAGTGCCTATGAGTGTACCACCCAGCTCCTCTGAAATAAAACTCACAGTAACATGTAGTATCTATAAATGTATCACCGAGCTCCTCTGAAATAAAACTCACAGTAACATGTAGTATCTACGACTGTATCACCGAGCTCCTCTGAAATAAAACTCATAGTAACATGTAGTATCTATAAATGTATCACCGAGCTCCTCTGAAACAAAACTCACAGTAACATGTAGTGTCTATAAATGTATCACCGAGCTCCTCTGAAATAAAACTCACAGTAACATGTAGTATCTATAAATGTATCACCCAGCACCTCTGAAATAAAACTCACAGTAACATGTAGTGTCTATAAATGTATCACCGAGCTCCTCTGAAATAAAACTCACAGTAACATATAGTATCTATAAATGTATCACCGAGCTCCTCTGAAATAAAACTCACAGTAACATGTAGTATCTATAAATGTATCACCGAGCTCCTCTGAAATAAAACTCACAGTAACATGTAGTATCTATAACTGTATCACCGAGCTCCTCTGAAACAAAACTCACAGTAACATGTAGTATCTATAAATGTATCACCGAGCTCCTCTGAAATAAAACTCACAGTAACATGTAGTGTCTATAAATGTATCACCGAGCTCCTCTGAAATAAAACTCACAGTAACATGTAGTGTCTATAAATGTATCACCGAGCTCCTCTGAAATAAAACTCACAGTAACATGTAGCGTCTATAAATGTATCACCGAGCTCCTCTGAAATAAAACTCACAGTAACATGTAGCGTCTATAAATGTATCACCCAGCTCCTCTGAAATAAAACTCAGAGTAACATGTAGTGTCTATAAATGTATCACCGAGCTCCTCTGAAATAAAACTCACAGTAACATGTAGTGTCTATGAGTGTACCACCCAGCTCCTCTGAAATAAAACTCACAGTAACATGTAGTATCTATAAATGTATCACCGAGCTCCTCTGAAATAAAACTCACAGTAACATATAGTGTCTATAAATGTATCATCCAGCTCCTCTGAAATAAAACTCACAGTAACATGTAGTATCTATAAATGTATCACCGAGCTCCTCTGAAATAAAACTCACAGTAACATGTAGTGTCTATAAATGTATCACCGAGCTCCTCTGAAATAAAACTCACAGTAAAATGTAGCGTCTATAAATGTATCACCGAGCTCCTCTGAAATAAAACTCACAGTAACATGTAGTGTCTATGAGTGTATCACCGAGCTCCTCTGAAATAAAACTCACAGTAACATGTAGCGTCTATAAATGTATCACCGAGCTCCTCTGAAATAAAACTCACAGTAACATGTAGTGTCTATGAGTGTATCACCGAGCTCCTCTGAAATAAAACTCACAGTAACATGTAGTGTCTATAAATGTATCACCGAGCTCCTCTGAAATAAAACTCACAGTAACATGTAGCGTCTATAAATGTATCACCGAGCTCCTCTGAAATAAAACTCACAGTAACATGTAGTGTCTATGAGTGTACCACCCAGCTCCTCTGAAATAAAACTCACAGTAACATGTAGTGTCTATAAATGTATCACCGAGCTCCTCTGAAATAAAACTCACAGTAACATGTAGCGTCTATAAATGTATCACCGAGCTCCTCTGAAATAAAACTCACAGTAACATGTAGTGTCTATGAGTGTGCCACCCAGCTCCTCTGAAATAAAACTCACAGTAACATGTAGTGTCTATGAGTGTATCACCGAGCTCCTCTGAAATAAAACTCACAGTAAAATGTAGTGTCTATAAATGTATCACCGAGCTCCTCTGAAATAAATTCACAGTAACATGTAGTGTCTATAAATGTATCACCGAGCTCCTCTGAAATAAAACTCACAGTAACATGTAGCGTCTATAAATGTATCACCGAGCTCCTCTGAAATAAAACTCACAGTAACATGTAGTGTCTATGAGTGTACCACCCAGCTTCTCTGAAATAAAACTCACAGTAACATGTAGTATCTATAAATGTATCACCCAGCTCCTCTGAAATAAAACTCACAGTAACATGTAGTATCTATAAATGTATCACCGAGATCCTCTGAAATAAAACTCACAGCAACATGTAGTGTCTATAAATGTATCACCGAGCTCCTCTGAAATAAAACTCACAGTAACATGTAGTATCTATAAATGTATCACCCAGCACCTCTGAAATAAAACTCACAGTAACATGTAGTGTCTATAAATGTATCACCGAGCTCCTCTGAAACAAAACTCACAGTAACATGTAGTATCTATAAATGTATCACCGAGCTCCTCTGAAATAAAACTCACAGTAACATGTAGTATCTATAACTGTATCACCGAGCTCCTCTGAAATAAAACTCACAGCAACATGTAGTGTCTATAAATGTATCACCGAGCTCCTCTGAAATAAAACTCACAGTAACATGTAGTGTCTATAAATGTATCACCGAGCTCCTCTGAAATAAAACTCACAGTAACATGTAGCGTCTATAAATGTATCACCGAGCTCCTCTGAAATAAAACTCACAGTAACATGTAGTGTCTATGAGTGTACCACCCAGCTCCTCTGAAATAAAACTCACAGTAACATGTAGTGTCTATGAGTGTATCACCGAGCTCCTCTGAAATAAAACTCACAGTAACATGTAGTATCTATAACTGTATCACCGAGCTCCTCTGAAATAAAACTCACAGTAACATGTAGTATCTATAAATGTATCACCGAGCTCCTCTGAAATAAAACTCACAGCAACATGTAGTGTCTATAAATGTATCACCGAGCTCCTCTGAAATAAAACTCACAGTAACATGTAGTATCTATAAATGTATCACCCAGCACCTCTGAAATAAAACTCACAGTAACATGTAGTGTCTATAAATGTATCACCGAGCTCCTCTGAAACAAAACTCACAGTAACATGTAGAATCTATAACTGTATCACCGAGCTCCTCTGAAATAAAACTCACAGTAACATGTAGTATCTATAAATGTATCACCGAGCTCCTCTGAAATAAAACTCACAGTAACATGTAGCGTCTATAAATGTATCATCCAGCTCCTCTGAAATAAAACTCACAGTAACATGTAGCGTCTATAAATGTATCATCCAGCTCCTCTGAAATAAAACTCACAGTAACATGTAGTATCTATAAATGTATCACGGAGCTCCTCTGAAATAAAACTCACAGTAACATGTAGTGTCTTTGAGTGTACCACCCAGCTCCTCTGAAATACAACTCACAGTAACATGTAGTGTCTATGAGTGTACCACCCAGCTCCTCTGAAATAAAACTCACAGTAACATGTAGTGTCTATAAATGTATCACCGAGCTCCTCTGACATAAAACTCACAGTAACATGTAGCGTCTATAAATGTATCACCGAGCTCCTCTGAAATAAAACTCACAGTAACATGTAGTGCCTATGAGTGTACCACCCAGCTCCTCTGAAATAAAACTCACAGTAACATGTAGTATCTATAAATGTATCACCCAGCTCCTCTGAAATAAAACTCACAGTAACATGTAGTATCTACGACTGTATCCCCGAGCTCCTCTGAAATAAAACTCATAGTAACATGTAGTATCTATAAATGTATCACCGAGCTCCTCTGAAACAAAACTCACAGTAACATGTAGTGTCTATAAATGTATCACCGAGCTCCTCTGAAATAAAACTCACAGTAACATGTAGTATCTATAAATGTATCACCCAGCACCTCTGAAATAAAACTCACAGTAACATGTAGTGTCTATAAATGTATCACCGAGCTCCTCTGAAATAAAACTCACAGTAACATATAGTATCTATAAATGTATCACCGAGCTCCTCTGAAATAAAACTCACAGTAACATGTAGTATCTATAAATGTATCACCGAGCTCCTCTGAAATAAAACTCACAGTAACATGTAGTATCTATAACTGTATCACCGAGCTCCTCTGAAACAAAACTCACAGTAACATGTAGTGTCTATAAATGTATCACCCAGCTCCTCTGAAATAAAACTCACAGTAACATGTAGTATCTATAAATGTATCACCGAGCTCCTCTGAAATAAAACTCACAGTAACATGTAGTATCTATAACTGTATCACCGAGCTCCTCTGAAACAAAACTCACAGTAACATGTAGTATCTATAAATGTATCACCGAGCTCCTCTGAAATAAAACTCACAGTAACATGTAGTATCTATAAATGTATCACCGAGCTCCTCTGAAATAAAACTCACAGTAACATGTAGTATCTATAACTGTATCACCGAGCTCCTCTGAAACAAAACTCACAGTAACATGTAGTATCTATAAATGTATCACCGAGCTCCTCTGAAATAAAACTCACAGTAACATGTAGTATCTATAACTGTATCACCGAGCTCCTCTGAAATAAAACTCACAGTAACATGTAGTATCTATAAATGTATCACCCAGCTCCTCTGAAATAAAACTCACAGTAACATGTAGCGTATATAAATGTATCATCCAGCTCCTCTGAAATCAAACTCACAGTAACATGTAGTATCTATAAATGTATCACCGAGCTCCTCTGAAATAAAACTCACAGTAACATGTAGTGTCTATAAATGTATCACCAAGCTCCTCTGAAATAAAACTCACAGTAACATGTAGTGTCTATAAATGTATCACCGAGCTCCTCTGAAATAAAACTCACAGTAACATGTAGTGTCTATAAATGTATCACCGAGCTCCTCTGAAATAAAACTCACAGTAACATGTAGCGTCTATAAATGTATCACCGAGCTCCTCTGAAATAAAACTCACAGTAACATGTAGCGTCTATAACTGTATCACCGAGCTCCTCTGAAATAAAACTCACAGTAACATGTAGTGTCTATGAGTGTACCACCCAGCTCCTCTGAAATAAAACTCACAGTAACATGTAGTGTCTATGAGTGTACCACCCAGCTCCTCTGAAATAAAACTCACAGTAACATGTAGTGTCTATGAGTGTATCACCGAGCTCCTCTGACATAAAACTCACAGTAAAATGTAGTGTCTATAAATGAATCACCGAGCTCCTCTGAAATAAATTCACAGTAACATGTAGTGTCTATAAATGTATCACCGAGCTCCTCTGAAATAAAACTCACAGTAACATGTAGCGTCTATAAATGTATCACCGAGCTCCTCTGAAATAAAACTCACAGTAACATGTAGTGTCTATGAGTGTACCACCCAGCTCCTCTGAAATAAAACTCACAGTAACATGTAGTATCTATAAATGTATCACCCAGCTCCTCTGAAATAAAACTCACAGTAACATGTAGTATCTATAAATGTATCACCGAGCTCCTCTGAAATAAAACTCACAGCAACATGTAGTGTCTATAAATGTATCACGAGCTCCTCTGAAATAAAACTCACAGTAACATGTAGTATCTATAAATGTATCACCCAGCACCTCTGAAATAAAACTCACAGTAACATGTAGTGTCTATAAATGTATCACCGAGCTCCTCTGAAACAAAACTCACAGTAACATGTAGTATCTATAAATGTATCACCGAGCTCCTCTGAAATAAAACTCACAGTAACATGTAGTATCTATAACTGTATCACCGAGCTCCTCTGAAATAAAACTCACAGCAACATGTAGTGTCAATAAATGTATCACCGAGCTCCTCTGAAATAAAACTCACAGTAACATGTAGTGTCTATGAGTGTATCACCGAGCTCCTCTGAAATAAAACTCACAGTAACATGTAGCGTCTATAAATGTATCACCGAGCTCCTCTGAAATAAAACTCACAGTAACATGTAGTGTCTATGAGTGTATCACCGAGCTCCTCTGAAATAAAACTCACAGTAACATGTAGTGTCTATAAATGTATCACCGAGCTCCTCTGAAATAAAACTCACAGTAACATGTAGCGTCTATAAATGTATCACCGAGCTCCTCTGAAATAAAACTCACAGTAACATGTAGTGTCTATGAGTGTACCACCCAGCTCCTCTGAAATAAAACTCACAGTAACATGTAGTGTCTATAAATGTATCACCGAGCTCCTCTGAAATAAAACTCACAGTAACATGTAGCGTCTATAAATGTATCACCGAGCTCCTCTGAAATAAAACTCACAGTAACATGTAGTGTCTATGAGTGTGCCACCCAGCTCCTCTGAAATAAAACTCACAGTAACATGTAGTGTCTATGAGTGTATCACCGAGCTCCTCTGAAATAAAACTCACAGTAAAATGTAGTGTCTATAAATGTATCACCGAGCTCCTCTGAAATAAATTCACAGTAACATGTAGTGTCTATAAATGTATCACCGAGCTCCTCTGAAATAAAACTCACAGTAACATGTAGCGTCTATAAATGTATCACCGAGCTCCTCTGAAATAAAACTCACAGTAACATGTAGTGTCTATGAGTGTACCACCCAGCTTCTCTGAAATAAAACTCACAGTAACATGTAGTATCTATAAATGTATCACCCAGCTCCTCTGAAATAAAACTCACAGTAACATGTAGTATCTATAAATGTATCACCGAGATCCTCTGAAATAAAACTCACAGCAACATGTAGTATCTATAAATGTATCACCGAGATCCTCTGAAATAAAACTCACAGCAACATGTAGTATCTATAAATGTATCACCCAGCACCTCTGAAATAAAACTCACAGTAACATGTAGTGTCTATAAATGTATCACCGAGCTCCTCTGAAACAAAACTCACAGTAACATGTAGTATCTATAAATGTATCACCGAGCTCCTCTGAAATAAAACTCACAGTAACATGTAGTATCTATAACTGTATCACCGAGCTCCTCTGAAATAAAACTCACAGTAACATGTAGTGTCTATGAGTGTACCACCCAGTTCCGCTGAAATAAAACTCACAGTAACATGTAGTATCTATAAATGTATCACCCAGCTCCTCTGAAATAAAACTCACAGTAACATGTAGTGTCTATGAGTGTACCACCCAGCTCCTCTGAAATAAAACTCACAGTAACATGTAGTATCTATAAATGTATCACCCAGCTCCTCTGAAATAAAACTCACAGTAACATGTAGTATCTATAAATGTATCACCGAGCTCCTCTGAAATAAAACTCACAGCAACATGTAGTGTCTATAAATGTATCACGAGCTCCTCTGAAATAAAACTCACAGTAACATGTAGTGTCTATAAATGTATCACCGAGCTCCTCTGAAATAAAACTCACAGTAACATGTAGTATCTATAAATGTATCACCGAGCTCCTCTGAAATAAAACTCACAGCAACATGTAGTGTCTATAAATGTATCACCGAGCTCCTCTGAAACAAAACTCACAGTAACATGTAGTATCTATAACTGTATCACCGAGCTCCTCTGAAATAAAACTCACAGTAACATGTAGTATCTATAACTGTATCACCGAGCTCCTCTGAAATAAAACTCACAGTAACATGTAGTATCTATAAATGTATCACCCAGCTCCTCTGAAATAAAACTCACAGTAACATGTAGCGTCTATAAATGTATCATCCAGCTCCTCTGAAATAAAACTCACAGTAACATGTAGTATCTATAAATGTATCACCGAGCTCCTCTGAAATAAAACTCACAGTAACATGTAGTGTCTATAAATGTATCACCGAGCTCCTCTGAAACAAAACTCACAGTAACATGTAGTATCTATAAATGTATCACCCAGCTCCTCTGAAATAAAACTCACAGTAACATGTAGTGTCTATAAATGTATCACCGAGCTCCTCTGAAATAAAACTCACAGTAACATGTAGTATCTATAAATGTATCACCCAGCTCCTCTGAAATAAAACTCACAGTAACATGTAGCGTCTATAAATGTATCATCCAGCTCCTCTGAAATAAAACTCACAGTAACATGTAGTGTCTATGAGTGTATCACCGAGCTCCTCTGAAATAAAACTCACAGTAACATGTAGTGTCTATAAATGTATCACCGAGCTCCTCTGAAATAAAACTCACAGTAACATGTAGCGTCTATAAATGTATCACCGAGCTCCTCTGAAATAAAACTCACAGTAACATGTAGTGTCTATGAGTGTACCACACAGCTCCTCTGAAATAAAACTCACAGTAACATGTAGTGTCTATAAATGTATCACCGAGCTCCTCTGAAATAAAACTCACAGTAACATGTAGCGTCTATAAATGTATCACCGAGCTCCTCTGAAATAAAACTCACAGTAACATGTAGTGTCTATGAGTGTGCCACCCAGCTCCTCTGAAATAAAACTCACAGTAACATGTAGTATCTATAAATGTATCACCCAGCTCCTCTGAAATAAAACTCACAGTAACATGTAGTATCTATAAATGTATCACCGAGATCCTCTGAAATAAAACTCACAGCAACATGTAGTATCTATAAATGTATCACCGAGATCCTCTGAAATAAAACTCACAGCAACATGTAGTATCTATAAATGTATCACCCAGCACCTCTGAAATAAAACTCACAGTAACATGTAGTGTCTATAAATGTATCACCGAGCTCCTCTGAAACAAAACTCACAGTAACATGTAGTATCTATAAATGTATCACCGAGCTCCTCTGAAATAAAACTCACAGTAACATGTAGTATCTATAACTGTATCACCGAGCTCCTCTGAAATAAAACTCACAGTAACATGTAGTGTCTATGAGTGTACCACCCAGTTCCGCTGAAATAAAACTCACAGTAACATGTTGTATCTATAAATGTATCACCCAGCTCCTCTGAAATAAAACTCACAGTAACATGTAGTGTCTATGAGTGTACCACCCAGCTCCTCTGAAATAAAACTCACAGTAACATGTAGTATCTATAAATGTATCACCCAGCTCCTCTGAAATAAAACTCACAGTAACATGTAGTATCTATAAATGTATCACCGAGCTCCTCTGAAATAAAACTCACAGCAACATGTAGTGTCTATAAATGTATCACGAGCTCCTCTGAAATAAAACTCACAGTAACATGTAGTGTCTATAAATGTATCACCGAGCTCCTCTGAAATAAAACTCACAGTAACATGTAGTATCTATAAATGTATCACCGAGCTCCTCTGAAATAAAACTCACAGCAACATGTAGTGTCTATAAATGTATCACCGAGCTCCTCTGAAACAAAACTCACAGTAACATGTAGTATCTATAACTGTATCACCGAGCTCCTCTGAAATAAAACTCACAGTAACATGTAGTATCTATAACTGTATCACCGAGCTCCTCTGAAATAAAACTCACAGTAACATGTAGTATCTATAAATGTATCACCCAGCTCCTCTGAAATAAAACTCACAGTAACATGTAGCGTCTATAAATGTATCATCCAGCTCCTCTGAAATAAAACTCACAGTAACATGTAGTATCTATAAATGTATCACCGAGCTCCTCTGAAATAAAACTCACAGTAACATGTAGTGTCTATAAATGTATCACCGAGCTCCTCTGAAACAAAACTCACAGTAACATGTAGTATCTATAAATGTATCACCCAGCTCCTCTGAAATAAAACTCACAGTAACATATAGTATCTATAAATGTATCACCGAGCTCCTCTGAAATAAAACTCACAGCAACATGTAGTGTCTATAAATGTATCACCGAGCTCCTCTGAAATAAAACTCACAGTAACATGTAGCGTCTATAAATGTATCATCCAGCTCCTCTGAAATAAAACTCACAGTAACATGTAGTATCTATAAATGTATCACCGAGCTCCTCTGAAACAAAACTCACAGTAACATGTAGTATCTATAAATGTATCACCGAGCTCCTCTGAAATAAAACTCACAGTAACATGTAGTATCTATAAATGTATCACCCAGCACCTCTGAAATAAAACTCACAGTAACATGTAGCGTCTATAAATGTATCACCGAGCTCCTCTGAAACAAAACTCACAGTAACATGTAGTATCTATAAATATATCACCGAGCTCCTCTGAAATAAAACTCACAGTAACATGTAGTATCTATAACTGTATCACCGAGCTCCTCTGAAATAAAACTCACAGTAACATGTAGTGTCTATGAGTGTACCAACCAGCTCCTCTGAAATAAAACTCACAGTAACATGTAGTATCTATAAATGTATCACCCAGCTCCTCTGAAATAAAACTCACAGTAACATGTAGTATCTATAACTGTATCACCGAGCTCCTCTGAAATAAAACTCACAGTAACATGTAGTATCTATAAATGTATCACCCAGCTCCTCTGAAATAAAACTCACAGTAACATGTAGTGTCTATAAATGTATCACCGAGCTCCTCTGAAATAAAACTCACAGTAACATGTAGCGTCTATAAATGTATCACCGAGCTCCTCTGAAATAAAACTCACAGTAACATGTAGTGTCTATGAGTGTACCACCCAGCTCCTCTGAAATAAAACTCACAGTAACATGTAGTGTCTATAAATGTATCACCGAGCTCCTCTGAAATAAAACTCACAGTAACATGTAGCGTCTATAAATGTATCACCGAGCTCCTCTGAAATAAAACTCACAGTAACATGTAGTGTCTATGAGTGTGCCACCCAGCTCCTCTGAAATAAATTCACAGTAACATGTAGTGTCTATAAATGTATCACCGAGCTCCTCTGAAATAAAACTCACAGTAACATGTAGCGTCTATAAATGTATCACCGAGCTCCTCTGAAATAAAACTCACAGTAACATGTAGTGTCTATGAGTGTACCACCCAGCTTCTCTGAAATAAAACTCACAGTAACATGTAGTATCTATAAATGTATCACCCAGCTCCTCTGAAATAAAACTCACAGTAACATGTAGTATCTATAAATGTATCACCGAGATCCTCTGAAATAAAACTCACAGCAACATGTAGTATCTATAAATGTATCACCCAGCACCTCTGAAATAAAACTCACAGTAACATGTAGTGTCTATAAATGTATCACCGAGCTCCTCTGAAACAAAACTCACAGTAACATGTAGTATCTATAAATGTATCACCGAGCTCCTCTGAAATAAAACTCACAGTAACATGTAGTATCTATAACTGTATCACCGAGCTCCTCTGAAATAAAACTCACAGTAACATGTAGTGTCTATGAGTGTACCACCCAGTTCCGCTGAAATAAAACTCACAGTAACATGTAGTATCTATAAATGTATCACCCAGCTCCTCTGAAATAAAACTCACAGTAACATGTAGTGTCTATGAGTGTACCACCCAGCTCCTCTGAAATAAAACTCACAGTAACATGTAGTATCTATAAATGTATCACCCAGCTCCTCTGAAATAAAACTCACAGTAACATGTAGTATCTATAAATGTATCACCGAGCTCCTCTGAAATAAAACTCACAGCAACATGTAGTGTCTATAAATGTATCACGAGCTCCTCTGAAATAAAACTCACAGTAACATGTAGTGTCTATAAATGTATCACCGAGCTCCTCTGAAATAAAACTCACAGTAACATGTAGTATCTATAAATGTATCACCGAGCTCCTCTGAAATAAAACTCACAGCAACATGTAGTGTCTATAAATGTATCACCGAGCTTCTCTGAAACAAAACTCACAGTAACATGTAGTATCTATAACTGTATCACCGAGCTCCTCTGAAATAAAACTCACAGTAACATGTAGTATCTATAACTGTATCAACGAGCTCCTCTGAAATAAAACTCACAGTAACATGTAGTATCTATAAATGTATCACCCAGCTCCTCTGAAATAAAACTCACAGTAACATGTAGCGTCTATAAATGTATCATCCAGCTCCTCTGAAATAAAACTCACAGTAACATGTAGTATCTATAAATGTATCACCGAGCTCCTCTGAAATAAAACTCACAGTAACATG
Organism: Pelobates fuscus; assembly: GCF_036172605.1. NCBI lineage: Eukaryota > Metazoa > Chordata > Amphibia > Anura > Pelobatidae > Pelobates > Pelobates fuscus. The sequence goes on along the minus strand of NW_026961870.1, from coordinate 35,638 downwards.
TAGTGTCTATAAATGTATCACCGAGCTCCTCTGAAACAAAACTCACAGTAACATGTAGTATCTATAAATGTATCACCCAGCTCCTCTGAAATAAAACTCACAGTAACATGTAGCGTCTATAAATGTATCATCCAGCTCCTCTGAAATAAAACTCACAGTAACATATAGTATCTATAAATGTATCACCGAGCTCCTCTGAAATAAAACTCACAGCAACATGTAGTGTCTATAAATGTATCACCGAGCTCCTCTGAAATAAAACTCACAGTAACATGTAGCGTCTATAAATGTATCATCCAGCTCCTCTGAAATAAAACTCACAGTAACATGTAGTATCTATAAATGTATCACCGAGCTCCTCTGAAACAAAACTCACAGTAACATGTAGTATCTATAAATGTATCACCGAGCTCCTCTGAAATAAAACTCACAGTAACATGTAGTATCTATAAATGTATCACCCAGCACCTCTGAAATAAAACTCACAGTAACATGTAGCGTCTATAAATGTATCACCGAGCTCCTCTGAAACAAAACTCACAGTAACATGTAGTATCTATAAATATATCACCGAGCTCCTCTGAAATAAAACTCACAGTAACATGTAGTATCTATAACTGTATCACCGAGCTCCTCTGAAATAAAACTCACAGTAACATGTAGTGTCTATGAGTGTACCAACCAGCTCCTCTGAAATAAAACTCACAGTAACATGTAGTATCTATAAATGTATCACCCAGCTCCTCTGAAATAAAACTCACAGTAACATGTAGTATCTATAACTGTATCACCGAGCTCCTCTGAAATAAAACTCACAGTAACATGTAGTATCTATAAATGTATCACCCAGCTCCTCTGAAATAAAACTCACAGTAACATGTAGTGTCTATAAATGTATCACCGAGCTCCTCTGAAATAAAACTCACAGTAACATGTAGCGTCTATTAATGTATCATCCAGCTCCTCTGAAATAAAACTCACAGTAACATGTAGTATCTATAAATGTATCACCGAGCTCCTCTGAAATAAAACTCACAGTAACATGTAGTGTCTATAAATGTATCACCGAGCTCCTCTGAAATAAAACTCACAGTAACATGTAGCGTCTATAAATGTATCACCGAGCTCCTCTGAAATAAAACTCACAGTAACATGTAGTGTCTATGAGTGTACCACCCAGCTCCTCTGAAATAAAACTCACAGTAACATGTAGTGTCTATAAATGTATCACCGAGCTCCTCTGAAATAAAACTCACAGTAACATGTAGCGTCTATAAATGTATCACCGAGCTCCTCTGAAATAAAACTCACAGTAACATGTAGTATCTATAAATGTATCATCCAGCTCCTCTGAAATAAAACTCACAGTAACATGTAGTGTCTATAAATGTATCACCGAGCTCCTCTGAAATAAAACTCACAGTAACATGTAGTATCTATAAATGTATCACCGAGCTCCTCTGAAATAAAACTCACAGTAACATGTAGTATCTATAACTGTATCACCGAGCTCCTCTGAAACAAAACTCACAGTAACATGTAGTATCTATAAATGTATCACCGAGCTCCTCTGAAATAAAACTCACAGTAACATGTAGTATCTATAAATGTATCACCGAGCTCCTCTGAAATAAAACTCACAGTAACATGTAGTATCTATAACTGTATCACCGAGCTCCTCTGAAACAAAACTCACAGTAACATGTAGTATCTATAAATGTATCACCGAGCTCCTCTGAAATAAAACTCACAGTAACATGTAGTATCTATAACTGTATCACCGAGCTCCTCTGAAATAAAACTCACAGTAACATGTAGTATCTATAAATGTATCACCCAGCTCCTCTGAAATAAAACTCACAGTAACATGTAGCGTCTATAAATGTACCACCCAGTTCCGCTGAAATAAAACTCACAGTAACATGTAGTATCTATAAATGTATCACCCAGCTCCTCTGAAATAAAACTCACAGTAACATGTAGCGTCTATAAATGTATAATCCAGCTCCTCTGAAATAAAACTCACAGTAACATGTAGTATCTATAAATGTATCACCGAGCTCCTCTGAAATAAAACTCACAGTAACATGTAGTGTCTATAAATGTATCACCCAGCTCCTCTGAAATAAAACTCACAGTAACATGTAGTGTCTATAAATGTATCACCGAGCTCCTCTGAAATAAAACTCACAGTAACATGTAGTGTCTATAAATGTATCACCGAGCTCCTCTGAAATAAAACTCACAGTAACATGTAGCGTCTATAAATGTATCACCGAGCTCCTCTGAAATAAAACTCACAGTAACATGTAGTATCTATAAATGTATCACCGAGCTCCTCTGAAATAAAACTCACAGTAACATGTAGTGTCTATGAGTGTACCACCCAGCTCCTCTGAAATAAAACTCACAGTAACATGTAGTATCTATAAATGTATCACCGAGCTCCTCTGAAATAAAACTCACAGTAACATGTAGTGTCTATAAATGTATCACCGAGCTCCTCTGAAATAAAACTCACAGTAAAATGTAGCGTCTATAAATGTATCACCGAGCTCCTCTGAAATAAAACTCACAGTAACATGTAGTGTCTATGAGTGTATCACCGAGCTCCTCTGAAATAAAACTCACAGTAACATGTAGCGTCTATAAATGTATCACCGAGCTCCTCTGAAATAAAACTCACAGTAACATGTAGTGTCTATGAGTGTATCACCGAGCTCCTCTGAAATAAAACTCACAGTAACATGTAGTGTCTATAAATGTATCACCGAGCTCCTCTGAAATAAAACTCACAGTAACATGTAGCGTCTATAAATGTATCACCGAGCTCCTCTGAAATAAAACTCACAGTAACATGTAGTGTCTATGAGTGTACCACCCAGCTCCTCTGAAATAAAACTCACAGTAACATGTAGTGTCTATAAATGTATCACCGAGCTCCTCTGAAATAAAACTCACAGTAACATGTAGCGTCTATAAATGTATCACCGAGCTCCTCTGAAATAAAACTCACAGTAACATGTAGTGTCTATGAGTGTATCACCGAGCTCCTCTGAAATAAAACTCACAGTAAAATGTAGTGTCTATAAATGTATCACCGAGCTCCTCTGAAATAAATTCACAGTAACATGTAGTGTCTATAAATGTATCACCGAGCTCCTCTGAAATAAAACTCACAGTAACATGTAGCGTCTATAAATGTATCACCGAGCTCCTCTGAAATAAAACTCACAGTAACATGTAGTGTCTATGAGTGTACCACCCAGCTTCTCTGAAATAAAACTCACAGTAACATGTAGTATCTATAAATGTATCACCCAGCTCCTCTGAAATAAAACTCACAGTAACATGTAGTATCTATAAATGTATCACCGAGATCCTCTGAAATAAAACTCACAGCAACATGTAGTGTCTATAAATGTATCACCGAGCTCCTCTGAAATAAAACTCACAGTAACATGTAGTATCTATAAATGTATCACCCAGCACCTCTGAAATAAAACTCACAGTAACATGTAGTGTCTATAAATGTATCACCGAGCTCCTCTGAAACAAAACTCACAGTAACATGTAGTATCTATAAATGTATCACCGAGCTCCTCTGAAATAAAACTCACAGTAACATGTAGTATCTATAACTGTATCACCGAGCTCCTCTGAAATAAAACTCACAGCAACATGTAGTGTCTATAAATGTATCACCGAGCTCCTCTGAAATAAAACTCACAGTAACATGTAGTGTCTATAAATGTATCACCGAGCTCCTCTGAAATAAAACTCACAGTAACATGTAGCGTCTATAAATGTATCACCGAGCTCCTCTGAAATAAAACTCACAGTAACATGTAGTGTCTATGAGTGTACCACCCAGCTCCTCTGAAATAAAACTCACAGTAACATGTAGTGTCTATGAGTGTATCACCGAGCTCCTCTGAAATAAAACTCACAGTAACATGTAGTATCTATAACTGTATCACCGAGCTCCTCTGAAATAAAATTCACAGTAACATGTAGTATCTATAAATGTATCACCGAGCTCCTCTGAAATAAAACTCACAGCAACATGTAGTGTCTATAAATGTATCACCGAGCTCCTCTGAAATAAAACTCACAGTAACATGTAGTATCTATAAATGTATCACCCAGCACCTCTGAAATAAAACTCACAGTAACATGTAGTGTCTATAAATGTATCACCGAGCTCCTCTGAAACAAAACTCACAGTAACATGTAGTATCTATAACTGTATCACCGAGCTCCTCTGAAATAAAACTCACAGTAACATGTAGCATCTATAACTGTATCACCGAGCTCCTCTGAAATAAAACTCACAGTAACATGTAGTATCTATAAATGTATCACCGAGCTCCTCTGAAATAAAACTCACAGTAACATGTAGCGTCTATAAATGTATCATCCAGCTCCTCTGAAATAAAACTCACAGTAACATGTAGTATCTATAAATGTATCACCGAGCTCCTCTGAAATAAAACTCACAGTAACATGTAGTATCTATAAATGTATCACCGAGCTCCTCTGAAATAAAACTCACAGTAACATGTAGTGCCTATGAGTGTACCACCCAGCTCCTCTGAAATAAAACTCACAGTAACATGTAGTATCTATAAATGTATCACCGAGCTCCTCTGAAATAAAACTCACAGTAACATGTAGTATCTACGACTGTATCACCGAGCTCCTCTGAAATAAAACTCATAGTAACATGTAGTATCTATAAATGTATCACCGAGCTCCTCTGAAACAAAACTCACAGTAACATGTAGTGTCTATAAATGTATCACCGAGCTCCTCTGAAATAAAACTCACAGTAACATGTAGTATCTATAAATGTATCACCCAGCACCTCTGAAATAAAACTCACAGTAACATGTAGTGTCTATAAATGTATCACCGAGCTCCTCTGAAATAAAACTCACAGTAACATATAGTATCTATAAATGTATCACCGAGCTCCTCTGAAATAAAACTCACAGTAACATGTAGTATCTATAAATGTATCACCGAGCTCCTCTGAAATAAAACTCACAGTAACATGTAGTATCTATAACTGTATCACCGAGCTCCTCTGAAACAAAACTCACAGTAACATGTAGTATCTATAAATGTATCACCGAGCTCCTCTGAAATAAAACTCACAGTAACATGTAGTGTCTATAAATGTATCACCGAGCTCCTCTGAAATAAAACTCACAGTAACATGTAGTGTCTATAAATGTATCACCGAGCTCCTCTGAAATAAAACTCACAGTAACATGTAGCGTCTATAAATGTATCACCGAGCTCCTCTGAAATAAAACTCACAGTAACATGTAGCGTCTATAAATGTATCACCCAGCTCCTCTGAAATAAAACTCAGAGTAACATGTAGTGTCTATAAATGTATCACCGAGCTCCTCTGAAATAAAACTCACAGTAACATGTAGTGTCTATGAGTGTACCACCCAGCTCCTCTGAAATAAAACTCACAGTAACATGTAGTATCTATAAATGTATCACCGAGCTCCTCTGAAATAAAACTCACAGTAACATATAGTGTCTATAAATGTATCATCCAGCTCCTCTGAAATAAAACTCACAGTAACATGTAGTATCTATAAATGTATCACCGAGCTCCTCTGAAATAAAACTCACAGTAACATGTAGTGTCTATAAATGTATCACCGAGCTCCTCTGAAATAAAACTCACAGTAAAATGTAGCGTCTATAAATGTATCACCGAGCTCCTCTGAAATAAAACTCACAGTAACATGTAGTGTCTATGAGTGTATCACCGAGCTCCTCTGAAATAAAACTCACAGTAACATGTAGCGTCTATAAATGTATCACCGAGCTCCTCTGAAATAAAACTCACAGTAACATGTAGTGTCTATGAGTGTATCACCGAGCTCCTCTGAAATAAAACTCACAGTAACATGTAGTGTCTATAAATGTATCACCGAGCTCCTCTGAAATAAAACTCACAGTAACATGTAGCGTCTATAAATGTATCACCGAGCTCCTCTGAAATAAAACTCACAGTAACATGTAGTGTCTATGAGTGTACCACCCAGCTCCTCTGAAATAAAACTCACAGTAACATGTAGTGTCTATAAATGTATCACCGAGCTCCTCTGAAATAAAACTCACAGTAACATGTAGCGTCTATAAATGTATCACCGAGCTCCTCTGAAATAAAACTCACAGTAACATGTAGTGTCTATGAGTGTGCCACCCAGCTCCTCTGAAATAAAACTCACAGTAACATGTAGTGTCTATGAGTGTATCACCGAGCTCCTCTGAAATAAAACTCACAGTAAAATGTAGTGTCTATAAATGTATCACCGAGCTCCTCTGAAATAAATTCACAGTAACATGTAGTGTCTATAAATGTATCACCGAGCTCCTCTGAAATAAAACTCACAGTAACATGTAGCGTCTATAAATGTATCACCGAGCTCCTCTGAAATAAAACTCACAGTAACATGTAGTGTCTATGAGTGTACCACCCAGCTTCTCTGAAATAAAACTCACAGTAACATGTAGTATCTATAAATGTATCACCCAGCTCCTCTGAAATAAAACTCACAGTAACATGTAGTATCTATAAATGTATCACCGAGATCCTCTGAAATAAAACTCACAGCAACATGTAGTGTCTATAAATGTATCACCGAGCTCCTCTGAAATAAAACTCACAGTAACATGTAGTATCTATAAATGTATCACCCAGCACCTCTGAAATAAAACTCACAGTAACATGTAGTGTCTATAAATGTATCACCGAGCTCCTCTGAAACAAAACTCACAGTAACATGTAGTATCTATAAATGTATCACCGAGCTCCTCTGAAATAAAACTCACAGTAACATGTAGTATCTATAACTGTATCACCGAGCTCCTCTGAAATAAAACTCACAGCAACATGTAGTGTCTATAAATGTATCACCGAGCTCCTCTGAAATAAAACTCACAGTAACATGTAGTGTCTATAAATGTATCACCGAGCTCCTCTGAAATAAAACTCACAGTAACATGTAGCGTCTATAAATGTATCACCGAGCTCCTCTGAAATAAAACTCACAGTAACATGTAGTGTCTATGAGTGTACCACCCAGCTCCTCTGAAATAAAACTCACAGTAACATGTAGTGTCTATGAGTGTATCACCGAGCTCCTCTGAAATAAAACTCACAGTAACATGTAGTATCTATAACTGTATCACCGAGCTCCTCTGAAATAAAACTCACAGTAACATGTAGTATCTATAAATGTATCACCGAGCTCCTCTGAAATAAAACTCACAGCAACATGTAGTGTCTATAAATGTATCACCGAGCTCCTCTGAAATAAAACTCACAGTAACATGTAGTATCTATAAATGTATCACCCAGCACCTCTGAAATAAAACTCACAGTAACATGTAGTGTCTATAAATGTATCACCGAGCTCCTCTGAAACAAAACTCACAGTAACATGTAGAATCTATAACTGTATCACCGAGCTCCTCTGAAATAAAACTCACAGTAACATGTAGTATCTATAAATGTATCACCGAGCTCCTCTGAAATAAAACTCACAGTAACATGTAGCGTCTATAAATGTATCATCCAGCTCCTCTGAAATAAAACTCACAGTAACATGTAGCGTCTATAAATGTATCATCCAGCTCCTCTGAAATAAAACTCACAGTAACATGTAGTATCTATAAATGTATCACGGAGCTCCTCTGAAATAAAACTCACAGTAACATGTAGTGTCTTTGAGTGTACCACCCAGCTCCTCTGAAATACAACTCACAGTAACATGTAGTGTCTATGAGTGTACCACCCAGCTCCTCTGAAATAAAACTCACAGTAACATGTAGTGTCTATAAATGTATCACCGAGCTCCTCTGACATAAAACTCACAGTAACATGTAGCGTCTATAAATGTATCACCGAGCTCCTCTGAAATAAAACTCACAGTAACATGTAGTGCCTATGAGTGTACCACCCAGCTCCTCTGAAATAAAACTCACAGTAACATGTAGTATCTATAAATGTATCACCCAGCTCCTCTGAAATAAAACTCACAGTAACATGTAGTATCTACGACTGTATCCCCGAGCTCCTCTGAAATAAAACTCATAGTAACATGTAGTATCTATAAATGTATCACCGAGCTCCTCTGAAACAAAACTCACAGTAACATGTAGTGTCTATAAATGTATCACCGAGCTCCTCTGAAATAAAACTCACAGTAACATGTAGTATCTATAAATGTATCACCCAGCACCTCTGAAATAAAACTCACAGTAACATGTAGTGTCTATAAATGTATCACCGAGCTCCTCTGAAATAAAACTCACAGTAACATATAGTATCTATAAATGTATCACCGAGCTCCTCTGAAATAAAACTCACAGTAACATGTAGTATCTATAAATGTATCACCGAGCTCCTCTGAAATAAAACTCACAGTAACATGTAGTATCTATAACTGTATCACCGAGCTCCTCTGAAACAAAACTCACAGTAACATGTAGTGTCTATAAATGTATCACCCAGCTCCTCTGAAATAAAACTCACAGTAACATGTAGTATCTATAAATGTATCACCGAGCTCCTCTGAAATAAAACTCACAGTAACATGTAGTATCTATAACTGTATCACCGAGCTCCTCTGAAACAAAACTCACAGTAACATGTAGTATCTATAAATGTATCACCGAGCTCCTCTGAAATAAAACTCACAGTAACATGTAGTATCTATAAATGTATCACCGAGCTCCTCTGAAATAAAACTCACAGTAACATGTAGTATCTATAACTGTATCACCGAGCTCCTCTGAAACAAAACTCACAGTAACATGTAGTATCTATAAATGTATCACCGAGCTCCTCTGAAATAAAACTCACAGTAACATGTAGTATCTATAACTGTATCACCGAGCTCCTCTGAAATAAAACTCACAGTAACATGTAGTATCTATAAATGTATCACCCAGCTCCTCTGAAATAAAACTCACAGTAACATGTAGCGTATATAAATGTATCATCCAGCTCCTCTGAAATCAAACTCACAGTAACATGTAGTATCTATAAATGTATCACCGAGCTCCTCTGAAATAAAACTCACAGTAACATGTAGTGTCTATAAATGTATCACCAAGCTCCTCTGAAATAAAACTCACAGTAACATGTAGTGTCTATAAATGTATCACCGAGCTCCTCTGAAATAAAACTCACAGTAACATGTAGTGTCTATAAATGTATCACCGAGCTCCTCTGAAATAAAACTCACAGTAACATGTAGCGTCTATAAATGTATCACCGAGCTCCTCTGAAATAAAACTCACAGTAACATGTAGCGTCTATAACTGTATCACCGAGCTCCTCTGAAATAAAACTCACAGTAACATGTAGTGTCTATGAGTGTACCACCCAGCTCCTCTGAAATAAAACTCACAGTAACATGTAGTGTCTATGAGTGTACCACCCAGCTCCTCTGAAATAAAACTCACAGTAACATGTAGTGTCTATGAGTGTATCACCGAGCTCCTCTGACATAAAACTCACAGTAAAATGTAGTGTCTATAAATGAATCACCGAGCTCCTCTGAAATAAATTCACAGTAACATGTAGTGTCTATAAATGTATCACCGAGCTCCTCTGAAATAAAACTCACAGTAACATGTAGCGTCTATAAATGTATCACCGAGCTCCTCTGAAATAAAACTCACAGTAACATGTAGTGTCTATGAGTGTACCACCCAGCTCCTCTGAAATAAAACTCACAGTAACATGTAGTATCTATAAATGTATCACCCAGCTCCTCTGAAATAAAACTCACAGTAACATGTAGTATCTATAAATGTATCACCGAGCTCCTCTGAAATAAAACTCACAGCAACATGTAGTGTCTATAAATGTATCACGAGCTCCTCTGAAATAAAACTCACAGTAACATGTAGTATCTATAAATGTATCACCCAGCACCTCTGAAATAAAACTCACAGTAACATGTAGTGTCTATAAATGTATCACCGAGCTCCTCTGAAACAAAACTCACAGTAACATGTAGTATCTATAAATGTATCACCGAGCTCCTCTGAAATAAAACTCACAGTAACATGTAGTATCTATAACTGTATCACCGAGCTCCTCTGAAATAAAACTCACAGCAACATGTAGTGTCAATAAATGTATCACCGAGCTCCTCTGAAATAAAACTCACAGTAACATGTAGTGTCTATAAATGTATCACCGAGCTCCTCTGAAATAAAACTCACAGTAACATGTAGCGTCTATAAATGTATCACCGAGCTCCTCTGAAATAAAACTCACAGTAACATGTAGTGTCTATGAGTGTACCACCCAGCTCCTCTGAAATAAAACTCACAGTAACATGTAGTGTCTATGAGTGTATCACCGAGCTCCTCTGAAATAAAACTCACAGTAACATGTAGTATCTATAACTGTATCACCGAGCTCCTCTGAAATAAAACTCACAGTAACATGTAGTATCTATAAATGTATCACCGAGCTCCTCTGAAATAAAACTCACAGCAACATGTAGTGTCTATAAATGTATCACCGAGCTCCTCTGAAATAAAACTCACAGTAACATGTAGTATCTATAAATGTATCACCCAGCACCTCTGAAATAAAACTCACAGTAACATGTAGTGTCTATAAATGTATCACCGAGCTCCTCTGAAACAAAACTCACAGTAACATGTAGTATCTATAACTGTATCACCGAGCTCCTCTGAAATAAAACTCACAGTAACATGTAGTATCTATAAATGTATCACCGAGCTCCTCTGAAATAAAACTCACAGTAACATGTAGCGTCTATAAATGTATCATCCAGCTCCTCTGAAATAAAACTCACAGTAACATGTAGTATCTATAAATGTATCACCGAGCTCCTCTGAAATAAAACTCACAGTAACATGTAGTATCTATAAATGTATCACGGAGCTCCTCTGAAATAAAACTCACAGTAACATGTAGTGTCTTTGAGTGTACCACCCAGCTCCTCTGAAATACAACTCACAGTAACATGTAGTGTCTATGAGTGTACCACCCAGCTCCTCTGAAATAAAACTCACAGTAACATGTAGTGTCTCTAAATGTATCACCGAGCTCCTCTGACATAAAACTCACAGTAACATGTAGCGTCTATAAATGTATCACCGAGCTCCTCTGAAATAAAACTCACAGTAACATGTAGTGCCTATGAGTGTACCACCCAGCTCCTCTGAAATAAAACTCACAGTAACATGTAGTATCTATAAATGTATCACCCAGCTCCTCTGAAATAAAACTCACAGTAACATGTAGTATCTACGACTGTATCACCGAGCTCCTCTGAAATAAAACTCACAGTAACATGTAGTATCTATAAATGTATCATCCAGCTCCTCTGAAAAAAAACTCACAGTAACATGTAGTGTCTATAAATGTATCACCGAGCTCCTCTGAAATAAAACTCACAGTAACATGTAGTATCTATAAATGTATCACCGAGCTCCTCTGAAATAAAACTCACAGTAACATGTAGTGTCTATAAATGTATCACCGAGCTCCTCTGAAATAAAACTCACAGTAACATGTAGCGTCTATAAATGTATCACCGAGCTCCTCTGAAATAAAACTCACAGTAACATGTAGTGTCTATGAGTGTACCACCCAGCTCCTCTGAAATAAAACTCACAGTAACATGTAGTGTCTATAAATGTATCACCGAGCTCCTCTGAAATAAAACTCACAGTAACATGTAGCGTCTATAAATGTATCACCGAGCTCCTCTGAAATAAAACTCACAGTAACATGTAGTATCTATAAATGTATCATCCAGCTCCTCTGAAAAAAAACTCACAGTAACATGTAGTGTCTATAAATGTATCACCGAGCTCCTCTGAAATAAAACTCACAGTAACATGTAGTATCTATAAATGTATCACCGAGCTCCTCTGAAATAAAACTCACAGTAACATGTAGTATCTATAACTGTATCACCGAGCTCCTCTGAAACAAAACTCACAGTAACATGTAGTATCTATAAATGTATCACCGAGCTCCTCTGAAATAAAACTCACAGTAACATGTAGTATCTATAAATGTATCACCGAGCTCCTCTGAAATAAAACTCACAGTAACATGTAGTATCTATAACTGTATCACCGAGCTCCTCTGAAACAAAACTCACAGTAACATGTAGTATCTATAAATGTATCACCGAGCTCCTCTGAAATAAAACTCACAGTAACATGTAGTATCTATAACTGTATCACCGAGCTCCTCTGAAATAAAACTCACAGTAACATGTAGTGTCTATGAGTGTACCACCCAGTTCCGCTGAAATAAAACTCACAGTAACATGTAGTATCTATAAATGTATCACCCAGCTCCTCTGAAATAAAACTCACAGTAACATGTAGCGTCTATAAATGTATCATCCAGCTCCTCTGAAATAAAACTCACAGTAACATGTAGTATCTATAAATGTATCACCGAGCTCCTCTGAAATAAAACTCACAGTAACATGTAGTGTCTATAAATGTATCACCGAGCTCCTCTGAAATAAAACTCACAGTAACATGTAGTGTCTATAAATGTATCACCGAGCTCCTCTGAAATAAAACTCACAGTAACATGTAGTGTCTATAAATGTATCACCGAGCTCCTCTGAAATAAAACTCACAGTAACATGTAGCGTCTATAAATGTATCACCGAGCTCCTCTGAAATAAAACTCACAGTAACATGTAGTGTCTATGAGTGTACCACCCAGCTCCTCTGAAATAAAACTCACAGTAACATGTAGCGTCTATAAATGTATCATCCAGCTCCTCTGAAATAAAACTCACAGTAACATGTAGTATCTATAAATGTATCACCGAGCTCCTCTGAAATAAAACTCACAGTAACATGTAGTGTCTATAAATGTATCACCGAGCTCCTCTGAAATAAAACTCACAGTAAAATGTAGCGTCTATCAATGTATCACCGAGCTCCTCTGAAATAAAACTCACAGTAACATGTAGTGTCTATGAGTGTATCACCGAGCTCCTCTGAAATAAAACTCACAGTAACATGTAGCGTCTATAAATGTATCACCGAGCTCCTCTGAAATAAAACTCACAGTAACATGTAGTGTCTATGAGTGTATCACCGAGCTCCTCTGAAATAAAACTCACAGTAACATGTAGTGTCTATAAATGTATCACCGAGCTCCTCTGAAATAAAACTCACAGTAACATGTAGCGTCTATAAATGTATCACCGAGCTCCTCTGAAATAAAACTCACAGTAACATGTAGTGTCTATGAGTGTACCACCCAGCTCCTCTGAAATAAAACTCACAGTAACATGTAGTGTCTATAAATGTATCACCGAGCTCCTCTGAAATAAAACTCACAGTAACATGTAGCGTCTATAAATGTATCACCGAGCTCCTCTGAAATAAAACTCACAGTAACATGTAGTGTCTATGAGTGTGCCACCCAGCTCCTCTGAAATAAAACTCACAGTAACATGTAGTGTCTATGAGTGTATCACCGAGCTCCTCTGAAATAAAACTCACAGTAAAATGTAGTGTCTATAAATGTATCACCGAGCTCCTCTGAAATAAATTCACAGTAACATGTAGTGTCTATAAATGTATCACCGAGCTCCTCTGAAATAAAACTCACAGTAACATGTAGCGTCTATAAATGTATCACCGAGCTCCTCTGAAATAAAACTCACAGTAACATGTAGTGTCTATGAGTGTACCACCCAGCTTCTCTGAAATAAAACTCACAGTAACATGTAGTATCTATAAATGTATCACCCAGCTCCTCTGAAATAAAACTCACAGTAACATGTAGTATCTATAAATTTATCACCGAGATCCTCTGAAATAAAACTCACAGCAACATGTAGTATCTATAAATGTATCACCCAGCACCTCTGAAATAAAACTCACAGTAACATGTAGTGTCTATAAATGTATCACCGAGCTCCTCTGAAACAAAACTCACAGTAACATGTAGTATCTATAAATGTATCACCGAGCTCCTCTGAAATAAAACTCACAGTAACATGTAGTATCTATAACTGTATCACCGAGCTCCTCTGAAATAAAACTCACAGTAACATGTAGTGTCTATGAGTGTACCACCCAGTTCCGCTGAAATAAAACTCACAGTAACATGTAGTATCTATAAATGTATCACCCAGCTCCTCTGAAATAAAACTCACAGTAACATGTAGTGTCTATGAGTGTACCACCCAGCTCCTCTGAAATAAAACTCACAGTAACATGTAGTATCTATAAATGTATCACCCAGCTCCTCTGAAATAAAACTCACAGTAACATGTAGTATCTATAAATGTATCACCGAGCTCCTCTGAAATAAAACTCACAGCAACATGTAGTGTCTATAAATGTATCACGAGCTCCTCTGAAATAAAACTCACAGTAACATGTAGTGTCTATAAATGTATCACCGAGCTCCTCTGAAATAAAACTCACAGTAACATGTAGTATCTATAAATGTATCACCGAGCTCCTCTGAAATAAAACTCACAGCAACATGTAGTGTCTATAAATGTATCACCGAGCTCCTCTGAAACAAAACTCACAGTAACATGTAGTATCTATAACTGTATCACCGAGCTCCTCTGAAATAAAACTCACAGTAACATGTAGTATCTATAACTGTATCACCGAGCTCCTCTGAAATAAAACTCACAGTAACATGTAGTATCTATAAATGTATCACCCAGCTCCTCTGAAATAAAACTCACAGTAACATGTAGCGTCTATAAATGTATCATCCAGCTCCTCTGAAACAAAACTCACAGTAACATGTAGTATCTATAAATGTATCACCGAGCTCCTCTGAAATAAAACTCACAGTAACATGTAGTATCTATAAATGTATCACCCAGCACCTCTGAAATAAAACTCACAGTAACATGTAGCGTCTATAAATGTATCACCGAGCTCCTCTGAAATAAAACTCACAGTAACATGTAGTATCTATAACTGTATCACCGAGCTCCTCTGAAATAAAACTCACAGCAACATGTAGTGTCTATAAATGTATCACCGAGCTCCTCTGAAATAAAACTCACAGTAACATGTAGTGTCTATAAATGTATCACCGAGCTCCTCTGAAATAAAACTCACAGTAACATGTAGCGTCTATAAATGTATCACCGAGCTCCTCTGAAATAAAACTCACAGTAACATGTAGTGTCTATGAGTGTACCACCCAGCTCCTCTGAAATAAAACTCACAGTAACATGTAGTGTCTATGAGTGTATCACCGAGCTCCTCTGAAATAAAACTCACAGTAACATGTAGTATCTATAACTGTATCACCGAGCTCCTCTGAAATAAAATTCACAGTAACATGTAGTATCTATAAATGTATCACCGAGCTCCTCTGAAATAAAACTCACAGCAACATGTAGTGTCTATAAATGTATCACCGAGCTCCTCTGAAATAAAACTCACAGTAACATGTAGTATCTATAAATGTATCACCCAGCACCTCTGAAATAAAATTCACAGTAACATGTAGTGTCTATAAATGTATCACCGAGCTCCTCTGAAACAAAACTCACAGTAACATGTAGTATCTATAACTGTATCACCGAGCTCCTCTGAAATAAAACTCACAGTAACATGTAGCATCTATAACTGTATCACCGAGCTCCTCTGAAATAAAACTCACAGTAACATGTAGTATCTATAAATGTATCACCGAGCTCCTCTGAAATAAAACTCACAGTAACATGTAGCGTCTATAAATGTATCATCCAGCTCCTCTGAAATAAAACTCACAGTAACATGTAGTATCTATAAATGTATCACCGAGCTCCTCTGAAATAAAACTCACAGTAACATGTAGTATCTATAAATGTATCACCGAGCTCCTCTGAAATAAAACTCACAGTAACATGTAGTGCCTATGAGTGTACCACCCAGCTCCTCTGAAATAAAACTCACAGTAACATGTAGTATCTATAAATGTATCACCGAGCTCCTCTGAAATAAAACTCACAGTAACATGTAGTATCTACGACTGTATCACCGAGCTCCTCTGAAATAAAACTCATAGTAACATGTAGTATCTATAAATGTATCACCGAGCTCCTCTGAAACAAAACTCACAGTAACATGTAGTGTCTATAAATGTATCACCGAGCTCCTCTGAAATAAAACTCACAGTAACATGTAGTATCTATAAATGTATCACCCAGCACCTCTGAAATAAAACTCACAGTAACATGTAGTGTCTATAAATGTATCACCGAGCTCCTCTGAAATAAAACTCACAGTAACATATAGTATCTATAAATGTATCACCGAGCTCCTCTGAAATAAAACTCACAGTAACATGTAGTATCTATAAATGTATCACCGAGCTCCTCTGAAATAAAACTCACAGTAACATGTAGTATCTATAACTGTATCACCGAGCTCCTCTGAAACAAAACTCACAGTAACATGTAGTATCTATAAATGTATCACTGAGCTCCTCTGAAATAAAACTCACAGTAACATGTAGTGTCTATAAATGTATCACCGAGCTCCTCTGAAATAAAACTCACAGTAACATGTAGTGTCTATAAATGTATCACCGAGCTCCTCTGAAATAAAACTCACAGTAACATGTAGCGTCTATAAATGTATCACCGAGCTCCTCTGAAATAAAACTCACAGTAACATGTAGCGTCTATAAATGTATCACCCAGCTCCTCTGAAATAAAACTCACAGTAACATGTAGTGTCTATAAATGTATCACCGAGCTCCTCTGAAATAAAACTCACAGTAACATGTAGTGTCTATGAGTGTACCACCCAGCTCCTCTGAAATAAAACTCACAGTAACATGTAGTATCTATAAATGTATCACCGAGCTCCTCTGAAATAAAACTCACAGTAACATATAGTGTCTATAAATGTATCATCCAGCTCCTCTGAAATAAAACTCACAGTAACATGTAGTATCTATAAATGTATCACCGAGCTCCTCTGAAATAAAACTCACAGTAACATGTAGTGTCTATAAATGTATCACCGAGCTCCTCTGAAATAAAACTCACAGTAAAATGTAGCGTCTATAAATGTATCACCGAGCTCCTCTGAAATAAAACTCACAGTAACATGTAGTGTCTATGAGTGTATCACCGAGCTCCTCTGAAATAAAACTCACAGTAACATGTAGCGTCTATAAATGTATCACCGAGCTCCTCTGAAATAAAACTCACAGTAACATGTAGTGTCTATGAGTGTATCACCGAGCTCCTCTGAAATAAAACTCACAGTAACATGTAGTGTCTATAAATGTATCACGAGCTCCTCTGAAATAAAACTCACAGTAACATGTAGCGTCTATAAATGTATCACCGAGCTCCTCTGAAATAAAACTCACAGTAACATGTAGTGTCTATGAGTGTACCACCCAGCTCCTCTGAAATAAAACTCACAGTAACATGTAGTGTCTATAAATGTATCACCGAGCTCCTCTGAAATAAAACTCACAGTAACATGTAGCGTCTATAAATGTATCACCGAGCTCCTCTGAAATAAAACTCACAGTAACATGTAGTGTCTATGAGTGTGCCACCCAGCTCCTCTGAAATAAAACTCACAGTAACATGTAGTGTCTATGAGTGTATCACCGAGCTCCTCTGAAATAAAACTCACAGTAAAATGTAGTGTCTATAAATGTATCACCGAGCTCCTCTGAAATAAATTCACAGTAACATGTAGTGTCTATAAATGTATCACCGAGCTCCTCTGAAATAAAACTCACAGTAACATGTAGCGTCTATAAATGTATCACCGAGCTCCTCTGAAATAAAACTCACAGTAACATGTAGTGTCTATGAGTGTACCACCCAGCTTCTCTGAAATAAAACTCACAGTAACATGTAGTATCTATAAATGTATCACCCAGCTCCTCTGAAATAAAACTCACAGTAACATGTAGTATCTATAAATGTATCACCGAGATCCTCTGAAATAAAACTCACAGCAACATGTAGTGTCTATAAATGTATCACCGAGCTCCTCTGAAATAAAACTCACAGTAACATGTAGTATCTATAAATGTATCACCCAGCACCTCTGAAATAAAACTCACAGTAACATGTAGTGTCTATAAATGTATCACAGAGCTCCTCTGAAACAAAACTCACAGTAACATGTAGTATCTATAAATGTATCACCGAGCTCCTCTGAAATAAAACTCACAGTAACATGTAGTATCTATAACTGTATCACCGAGCTCCTCTGAAATAAAACTCACAGCAACATGTAGTGTCTATAAATGTATCACCGAGCTCCTCTGAAATAAAACTCACAGTAACATGTAGTGTCTATAAATGTATCACCGAGCTCCTCTGAAATAAAACTCACAGTAACATGTAGCGTCTATAAATGTATCACCGAGCTCCTCTGAAATAAAACTCACAGTAACATGTAGTGTCTATGAGTGTACCACCCAGCTCCTCTGAAATAAAACTCACAGTAACATGTAGTGTCTATGAGTGTATCACCGAGCTCCTCTGAAATAAAACTCACAGTAACATGTAGTATCTATAACTGTATCACCGAGCTCCTCTGAAATAAAACTCACAGTAACATGTAGTATCTATAAATGTATCACCGAGCTCCTCTGAAATAAAACTCACAGCAACATGTAGTGTCTATAAATGTATCACCGAGCTCCTCTGAAATAAAACTCACAGTAACATGTAGTATCTATAAATGTATCACCCAGCACCTCTGAAATAAAACTCACAGTAACATGTAGTGTCTATAAATGTATCACCGAGCTCCTCTGAAACAAAACTCACAGTAACATGTAGTATCTATAACTGTATCACCGAGCTCCTCTGAAATAAAACTCACAGTAACATGTAGTATCTATAAATGTATCACCGAGCTCCTCTGAAATAAAACTCACAGTAACATGTAGCGTCTATAAATGTATCATCCAGCTCCTCTGAAATAAAACTCACAGTAACATGTAGCGTCTATAAATGTATCATCCAGCTCCTCTGAAATAAAACTCACAGTAACATGTAGTATCTATAAATGTATCACGGAGCTCCTCTGAAATAAAACTCACAGTAACATGTAGTGTCTTTGAGTGTACCACCCAGCTCCTCTGAAATACAACTCACAGTAACATGTAGTGTCTATGAGTGTACCACCCAGCTCCTCTGAAATAAAACTCACAGTAACATGTAGTGTCTATAAATGTATCACCGAGCTCCTCTGACATAAAACTCACAGTAACATGTAGCGTCTATAAATGTATCACCGAGCTCCTCTGAAATAAAACTCACAGTAACATGTAGTGCCTATGAGTGTACCACCCAGCTCCTCTGAAATAAAACTCACAGTAACATGTAGTATCTATAAATGTATCACCCAGCTCCTCTGAAATAAAACTCACAGTAACATGTAGTATCTACGACTGTATCACCGAGCTCCTCTGAAATAAAACTCATAGTAACATGTAGTGTCTATAAATGTATCACCGAGATCCTCTGAAATAAAACTCACAGCAACATGTAGTGTCTATAAATGTATCACCGAGCTCCTCTGAAATAAAACTCACAGTAACATGTAGTATCTATAAATGTATCACCCAGCACCTCTGAAATAAAACTCACAGTAACATGTAGTATCTATAAATGTATCACCGAGCTCCTCTGAAATAAAACTCACAGTAACATGTAGTGTCTATAAATGTATCACCGAGCTCCTCTGAAACAAAACTCACAGTAACATGTAGTATCTATAAATGTATCACCGAGCTCCTCTGAAATAAAACTCACAGTAACATGTAGTATCTATAACTGTATCACCGAGCTCCTCTGAAATAAAACTCACAGTAACATGTAGTGTCTATGTGTGTACCACCCAGCTCCTCTGAAATAAAACTCACAGTAACATGTAGTATCTATAAATGTATCACCCAGCTCCTCTGAAATAAAACTCACAGTAACATGTAGTATCTACGACTGTATCACCGAGCTCCTCTGAAACAAAACTCACAGTAACATGTAGTATCTATAAATGTATCACCGAGCTCCTCTGAAATAAAACTCACAGTAACATGTAGTATCTATAACTGTATCACCGAGCTCCTCTGAAATAAAACTCACAGTAACATGTAGTATCTATAAATGTATCACCCAGCTCCTCTGAAATAAAACTCACAGTAACATGTAGCGTCTATAAATGTATCATCCAGCTCCTCTGAAATCAAACTCACAGTAACATGTAGTATCTATAAATGTATCACCGAGCTCCTCTGAAATAAAACTCACAGTAACATGTAGTGTCTATAAATGTATCACCGAGCTCCTCTGAAATAAAACTCACAGTAACATGTAGTGTCTATAAATGTATCACCGAGCTCCTCTGAAATAAAACTCACAGTAACATGTAGTGTCTATAAATGTATCACCGAGCTCCTCTGAAATAAAACTCACAGTAACATGTAGCGTCTATAAATGTATCACCGAGCTCCTCTGAAATAAAACTCACAGTAACATGTAGCGTCTATAAATGTATCACCGAGCTCCTCTGAAATAAAACTCACAGTAACATGTAGTGTCTATGAGTGTACCACCCAGCTCCTCTGAAATAAAACTCACAGTAACATGTAGTGTCTATGAGTGTACCACCCAGCTCCTCTGAAATAAAACTCACAGTAACATGTAGTGTCTATGAGTGTATCACCGAGCTCCTCTGACATAAAACTCACAGTAAAATGTAGTGTCTATAAATGAATCACCGAGCTCCTCTGAAATAAATTCACAGTAACATGTAGTGTCTATAAATGTATCACCGAGCTCCTCTGAAATAAAACTCACAGTAACATGTAGCGTCTATAAATGTATCACCGAGCTCCTCTGAAATAAAACTCACAGTAACATGTAGTGTCTATGAGTGTACCACCCAGCTCCTCTGAAATAAAACTCACAGTAACATGTAGTATCTATAAATGTATCACCCAGCTCCTCTGAAATAAAACTCACAGTAACATGTAGTATCTATAAATGTATCACCGAGCTCCTCTGAAATAAAACTCACAGCAACATGTAGTGTCTATAAATGTATCACGAGCTCCTCTGAAATAAAACTCACAGTAACATGTAGTATCTATAACTGTATCACCGAGCTCCTCTGAAATAAAACTCACAGCAACATGTAGTGTCTATAAATGTATCACCGAGCTCCTCTGAAATAAAACTCACAGTAACATGTAGTGTCTATAAATGTATCACCGAGCTCCTCTGAAATAAAACTCACAGTAACATGTAGCGTCTATAAATGTATCACCGAGCTCCTCTGAAATAAAACTCACAGTAACATGTAGTGTCTATGAGTGTACCACCCAGCTCCTCTGAAATAAAACTCACAGTAACATGTAGTGTCTATGAGTGTATCA
The DNA here is from genome assembly GCF_036172605.1 of Pelobates fuscus. Lineage (NCBI taxonomy): Eukaryota > Metazoa > Chordata > Amphibia > Anura > Pelobatidae > Pelobates > Pelobates fuscus. The sequence goes on along the minus strand of NW_026961870.1, from coordinate 14,178 downwards.
CCGAGCTCCTCTGAAATAAAACTCACAGTAACATGTAGTATCTATAACTGTATCACCGAGCTCCTCTGAAATAAAACTCACAGTAACATGTAGTATCTATAAATGTATCACCGAGCTCCTCTGAAATAAAACTCACAGCAACATGTAGTGTCTATAAATGTATCACCGAGCTCCTCTGAAATAAAACTCACAGTAACATGTAGTATCTATAAATGTATCACCCAGCACCTCTGAAATAAAACTCACAGTAACATGTAGTGTCTATAAATGTATCACCGAGCTCCTCTGAAACAAAACTCACAGTAACATGTAGTATCTATAACTGTATCACCGAGCTCCTCTGAAATAAAACTCACAGTAACATGTAGTATCTATAAATGTATCACCGAGCTCCTCTGAAATAAAACTCACAGTAACATGTAGCGTCTATAAATGTATCATCCAGCTCCTCTGAAATAAAACTCACAGTAACATGTAGTATCTATAAATGTATCACCGAGCTCCTCTGAAATAAAACTCACAGTAACATGTAGTATCTATAAATGTATCACGGAGCTCCTCTGAAATAAAACTCACAGTAACATGTAGTGTCTTTGAGTGTACCACCCAGCTCCTCTGAAATACAACTCACAGTAACATGTAGTGTCTATGAGTGTACCACCCAGCTCCTCTGAAATAAAACTCACAGTAACATGTAGTGTCTATAAATGTATCACCGAGCTCCTCTGACATAAAACTCACAGTAACATGTAGCGTCTATAAATGTATCACCGAGCTCCTCTGAAATAAAACTCACAGTAACATGTAGTGCCTATGAGTGTACCACCCAGCTCCTCTGAAATAAAACTCACAGTAACATGTAGTATCTATAAATGTATCACCCAGCTCCTCTGAAATAAAACTCACAGTAACATGTAGTATCTACGACTGTATCACCGAGCTCCTCTGAAATAAAACTCATAGTAACATGTAGTATCTATAAATGTATCACCGAGCTCCTCTGAAACAAAACTCACAGTAACATGTAGTGTCTATAAATGTATCACCGAGCTCCTCTGAAATAAAACTCACAGTAACATGTAGTATCTATAAATGTATCACCCAGCACCTCTGAAATAAAACTCACAGTAACATGTAGTGTCTATAAATGTATCACCGAGCTCCTCTGAAATAAAACTCACAGTAACATATAGTATCTATAAATGTATCACCGAGCTCCTCTGAAATAAAACTCACAGTAACATGTAGTATCTATAAATGTATCACCGAGCTCCTCTGAAATAAAACTCACAGTAACATGTAGTATCTATAACTGTATCACCGAGCTCCTCTGAAACAAAACTCACAGTAACATGTAGTGTCTATAAATGTATCACCCAGCTCCTCTGAAATAAAACTCACAGTAACATGTAGTATCTATAAATGTATCACCGAGCTCCTCTGAAATAAAACTCACAGTAACATGTAGTATCTATAACTGTATCACCGAGCTCCTCTGAAACAAAACTCACAGTAACATGTAGTATCTATAAATGTATCACCGAGCTCCTCTGAAATAAAACTCACAGTAACATGTAGTATCTATAAATGTATCACCGAGCTCCTCTGAAATAAAACTCACAGTAACATGTAGTATCTATAACTGTATCACCGAGCTCCTCTGAAACAAAACTCACAGTAACATGTAGTATCTATAAATGTATCACCGAGCTCCTCTGAAATAAAACTCACAGTAACATGTAGTATCTATAACTGTATCACCGAGCTCCTCTGAAATAAAACTCACAGTAACATGTAGTATCTATAAATGTATCACCCAGCTCCTCTGAAATAAAACTCACAGTAACATGTAGCGTCTATAAATGTATCATCCAGCTCCTCTGAAATAAAACTCACAGTAACATGTAGTGTCTATAAATGTATCACCGAGCTCCTCTGAAATAAAACTCACAGTAACATGTAGTGTCTATAAATGTATCACCGAGCTCCTCTGAAATAAAACTCACAGTAACATGTAGTGTCTATAAATGTATCACCGAGCTCCTCTGAAATAAAACTCACAGTAACATGTAGCGTCTATAAATGTATCACCGAGCTCCTCTGAAATAAAACTCACAGTAACATGTAGCGTCTATAAATGTATCACCGAGCTCCTCTGAAATAAAACTCACAGTAACATGTAGTGTCTATGAGTGTACCACCCAGCTCCTCTGAAATAAAACTCACAGTAACATGTAGTGTCTATGAGTGTACCACCCAGCTCCTCTGAAATAAAACTCACAGTAACATGTAGTGTCTATGAGTGTATCACCGAGCTCCTCTGACATAAAACTCACAGTAAAATGTAGTGTCTATAAATGAATCACCGAGCTCCTCTGAAATAAATTCACAGTAACATGTAGTGTCTATAAATGTATCACCGAGCTCCTCTGAAATAAAACTCACAGTAACATGTAGCGTCTATAAATGTATCACCGAGCTCCTCTGAAATAAAACTCACAGTAACATGTAGTGTCTATGAGTGTACCACCCAGCTCCTCTGAAATAAACCTCACAGTAACATGTAGTATCTATAAATGTATCACCCAGCTCCTCTGAAATAAAACTCACAGTAACATGTAGTATCTATAAATGTATCACCGAGCTCCTCTGAAATAAAACTCACAGCAACATGTAGTGTCTATAAATGTATCACGAGCTCCTCTGAAATAAAACTCACAGTAACATGTAGTATCTATAAATGTATCACCCAGCACCTCTGAAATAAAACTCACAGTAACATGTAGTGTCTATAAATGTATCACCGAGCTCCTCTGAAACAAAACTCACAGTAACATATAGTATCTATAAATGTATCATCCAGCTCCTCTGAAACAAAACTCACAGTAACATGTAGTATCTATAAATGTATCACCCAGCTCCTCTGAAATAAAACTCACAGTAACATGTAGTATCTATAACTGTATCACCGAGCTCCTCTGAAATAAAACTCACAGTAACATGTAGTGTCTATGAGTTTACCACCCAGTTCCTCTGAAATAAAACTCACAGTAACATGTAGTATCTATAAATGTATCACCGAGCTCCTCTGAAATAAAACTCACAGTAACAGGTAGTGTCTATAAATGTATCACCGAGCTCCTCTGAAATAAAACTCACAGTAACATGTAGCGTCTATAAATGTATCATCCAGCTCCTCTGAAATAAAACTCACAGTAACATGTAGTATCTATAAATGTATCACCGAGCTCCTCTGAAATAAAACTCACAGTAACATATAGTGTCTATAAATGTATCACCGAGCTCCTCTGAAATAAAACTCACAGTAACATGTAGTGTCTATAAATGTATCACCGAGCTCCTCTGAAATAAAACTCACAGTAACATGTAGTGTCTATAAATGTATCACCGAGCTCCTCTGAAATAAAACTCACAGTAACATGTAGCGTCTATAAATGTATCACCGAGCTCCTCTGAAATAAAACTCACAGTAACATGTAGTGTCTATGAGTGTACCACCCATATCCTCTGAAATAAAACTCACAGTAACATGTAGTGTCTATGAGTGTATCACCGAGCTCCTCTGAAATAAAACTCACAGTAACATGTAGTGTCTATAACTGTATCACCGAGCTCCTCTGAAATAAAACTCACAGTAACATGTAGTGTCTATAAATGTATCACCGAGCTCCTCTGAAATAAAACTCACAGTAACATGTAGCGTCTATAAATGTATCACCGAGCTCCTCTGAAATAAAACTCACAGTAACATGTAGTGTCTATGAGTGTACCACCCAGCTCCTCTGAAATAAAACTCACAGTAACATGTAGTATCTATAAATGTATCACCCAGCTCCTCTGAAATAAAACTCACAGTAACATGTAGTATCTATAAATGTATCACCGAGCTCCTCTGAAATAAAACTCACAGCAACATGTAGTGTCTATAAATGTATCACCGAGCTCCTCTGAAATAAAACTCACAGTAACATGTAGTGTCTATGAGTGTGCCACCCAGCTCCTCTGAAATAAAACTCACAGTAACATGTAGTGTCTATGAGTGTACCAACCAGCTCCTCTGAAATAAAACTCACAGTAATGTGCAGTGTGTAGAGGTTTATCAGAGGGCCCCAGCTTCACAGAATGTTAATGTTTAAAATACATTAAAAGCTCCCAGAACAGAAGCCACCTGATTTTTAGGGACACCGAGGTACCCAATAAGAGCCCTTGGGAGATCAGGCTAAATGTTCATCTACTACATGCTTACAATAACCCCACTTTCTTTGGCCATTGATTTGTTGTTAGGAAGGAACTTTTTACAAAGCCTCAAAGCAAAGAGTTAGGATGGGCCCCTCACAATGTAATATAATGACAAGTTTAACAACATACAGCTTTACGCATTCTCCAACAAGTCCCTTGTCACAAGTCAGACAAAAGATCAGATGACATAGGAATGAAAAATATTTCTCCCCTCTCTGCTAATCTGCTTCCATGAAATATTACGCAGTGAGATACAACGCTGGACCCTTGCTATTCAACCATATAAAGAGTGTTAGGCTCTGTCGTTTCTAAAAACTGTAAATCATGTCATAAAAATGTTAATAAAATTCTACTCTGCCAAAATGGGGAATTTTTCAGCACTGTGTTATAAGCCATTCAGGTATCCGAGACACGCACGTTGTTTCAGAGCTCAATAAATATTTACAGCGACGGTTATGAAGCAGAGACGGGCAAATGTTTTGTAAAAGGGTACAAAATGACTGTTTCCATGAATGGGACAGGTGACGAAAAGGAACATTATGCCGAGGGAAAACAGGGCATGTGTACACATAGAAAAAAAATAGGTAATTCAACTTTCTTACTATATGTGCTTGTCCCAGCAAGAAGGGCTGGTAGTTGTAGGGGAGCCCTGGTCCAAACAGGGACTTTTCTCCGCTGGATCATCAAGAGTAGAATCAGGAACAACAACATGCCAAGTAAATAGCTCACCTCCTCCCCAGTAACTGGACGACACAAAGTTCTGGGAGTACAAATGAAGTTTATTCTGCCACACACAGCTTTTATGCATTGCCCCTAGCATGGGGTTTCCAAATCAAAACCACAAGGGCTTCTTTTCCAAGAGCCTTTGTGTTTGAGAGATAATTGAGCTCAGATTAGGATAACTCAATTATCTATCAAATACAGAAACTTACATACATTTCTAACTGTGGCAAACTAGCCACTTATTTGTATGAGAGACTGAGTTGGTTTGACTATTTGAGGTTTCCGAACAGAATATGGATATATTGTTCGTCAGTCAAACCAACCACAGAACGGGGAGACCACCCAAATGAGTCGTGTGCCTCCAACTGACTATTGTAACACCAGAAAACTGCAAGGTTCTAAATGGTCGGATGGGTGGCCGCCGTTCGTTTGACCGAACATGTGGCAGTGGCAGTCAATCGGAGACACTCGACCGCGTGAACACCGCTGTACTTCCATCTTGTTCATACGTTCATTTCCCTTCGTCTAGAAAGAGCAGCATTCGACTAAATTGAACAAATGAACACCAGGCACCTGACTAACCCATTCATGAACCATTGTACTCGTTATTTTAATAGTTAAAACTCCTGAAAGAAGACCGGTCAAAGCATACAACCACATGGAACTATTTTGGGGCTTTGCCTCGTGGTTGACAGGTATAACCTTCACTCGAATGGCGTTCCTGTTCTACCGAACGGATCTGAGCGGTATTTCGACAGATTGGGGTCTTTCATGGAGTTCTGATTAATATTATAGGAGTTATGAGGTCTTAAAATATTGTTTAATTTTCTGTACTTGGGAGATAATCTAATTAAAGAATTGTCCTTACGCAATTATCTTCCAAGTACAGAAAAGGAGTCTGGGAAATGTGTCTGTGTTCCCTGTCCCCAACAAGCTCCACCAGGGGAAACCCCTGGAATGTAATTAAAGAAACCCCTTGCATGGGGAATTGTAAAAAAAACATCTGTGGCTCAATAAAAACCAGTTGACTCCCAAAGCTGTGTATCGTCCATTTGTTGGGGAATTGGAATGGGAATTGCTGCGCTATGCTTCTCTTGAATGCTGATTAAGTCTACCAGCGGAGATATTGCAGTTAATACTTCTACTCTGCTACACTAACATACCCCAAAAATACACGAACAGAATACAGGAACACCATAAAAATCATATTCCTTATTAGCCTCGATCTGAGCGCACAACATATCCAAAAAGCGCTCAGATCAGTTTGGTAAAACTAAAGTTATGTTCGAACCAAGTTTTGACTGACCGACCATGAGGTGATAGCCCAAAACAGTTCCAGAGAATTGTACAGGATGGATGGTCGGGTTTCAGGGGTTCCTGTGCGAACACAGACATATGCTCCCCTTGGCTGCTATGGAGCGAATGCTCCCCCTGTTTGGTAGATACTATGTCATGAACGCCATTCATGTAGCTGTTTGGGAAGGGGGACAGGCAGTGGTACCATCTTTGCCAGGGTTCATTGAGAGGCAAGGTCGAAAACAGTTCCAGGCATTCAACGACCAGGCGCCATTTGGGGTAAACCGGCAGCGGCAATGTGAGCGGAGTCTGCTTGTTGGCTAGAGGAGGGTGCTGGGATTTAGTAAAGGGGGTGCTGTGGTTTAGTAGAGGGGGGACTGGAATTTAGTAGGGGGGGGACTGGGATATAGTAGAGGGAGGGAATGGGAAATAGTAGAGGGAGGGAATGGGATATAGTAGAGGGGGGACTGTGGTTTAGCACAGGGGGATGCTGTGGTTTGGGGATACTGTGGTTTAGTACAGGAGGATGCTGGGTTTATTTTGTAACAGAGCTTCCTGTACCCCGGTTGGGTACCTCCACCAACAGATGCTCCTTGTGCTCACCAAGGACTCCAAGCACTCCACCAGACATCATCAGCACTGCAGTCCCCTATGTCCAGCGTTACAGCCATAGGCGTGCGCAGCCTATTGCATTAGGGTGTGCACCCTAAAGCACAAACACACGCCGCATGTATATGTATATATATATATATATATATATATATACACACACACACATATATACATACACTGCTGTGTGTGTGTGTGTGTGTGTGTGTGTGCTGTTAGTGTGCTGTGTGAGGGTGGTGTGTGTAAGGGTGCTGCTGTGTGTGTGTATGTGTGAGGGTGCTGGTAGTGTGCTATGTGGGTGAGGGTGTTTGTGTGTGTGTGTGTGTGTGTGTGTGAGGGTGCTGTTTGTGTGTGAGGGTGTTTGTGTGTGTGTGTTAGGGTCCTGTTAGTGTGCTGTGTGAGGGTGCTGTGTGTGTGAGGGTGCTGTTTGTGTGATGTGTGTGTGATGGTGCTGTGTGTGTGTGAGGGTGCTGTTTTTGTGATGTGTGTGGGTGTGGCGGAACCCACCTCGCCACTGGACATTGGAGGGGCCTGGCTGCCTGCCTCTTACCTGCTGACTATGGCCCCTGGAAAATTGGTACACTTAAAGATTTATATTTGGGCATATTGTACTGTATATTGCTGCTACTGGCCCTTTAAAATCAGCAATGGATATATTGGGACTTTTGGGACTACTGTCCCTTTAAGACTGTGGAGCATATTCCAGTATACTGCCTTTAATATTACATATGTATTTATGTGTTGAGTTTAACCTGGGATATGTATGCAGCATTCACCTGATTGTTCGGTAGAATCACTCCATTCATTATATTGAGTGAAACTACCGAACAACCAGACCACCCAGGACTAAGTGTGCCTCCAATTACAGTTTGCAACAATGTTGCAAACGGGTAATTGGCAATCAGTGTAATGTATTCTTTGTCCTCTGGGTGGCCGCCATTCGGGAAACAAACACGTGGCGGCGGCCATCTTAAACTACCGAACAGCGGTGTTTTGCCGTCGAGTGTCTGGAACTAAAATCGGACACTTGACTAGGCAAACACCGCTGAGACCTCCATACTTCCAGAAATTCGTATAGAAACTACCGAATGACCCGCCGTTCGGTAGAAAGAACCCCACAAACAAGGGAATTCATTCAAACCCTCTCCAGGCTCTATAACACAGGCAATTCGCCTGTTTTCATTCCCTTGTTTGTGACCGACCGCAGGGCCAAAATGCATGGAACTGTTTTCGGACACTTTACCCATGCGGTCGGTCAAATCTTTGGAACCTCATATCTCCCGAACTGTTCATCCGAATGACTTGAATTTTGGATATGTTGTCCCCCTGAATAAGGGCTATCCAGCGATGCTGGATTTAAAGGTGTACCCCCTGTTTTTGGGGTACATCCAGAACTTGGCTGGAAAAGTGTACCGGAAAATTGGGTTTAATGTTATCTGAGGGGAGGGGATGTGTGGGCTGAACCATGTATGTGATTGGTTATTTTATGCCTCCCCCTGGGTGTGGCCTGTATGTGGATTATTGTAATAAAAGCCAGGCTGGATGAGACAGTCCAGAGTTCCTGTTTTAACCTCAAAGTGATGTGTCGTCTCATTATTGGGGGAAGGATTTATTGTATGCTGTTCCAGTTGACTGCTAGGGGTACAAGCCTATTCGTATGGTTCCTATTCAATGGTCTACAGCATTCATACGCTTGGGAGAATTTAAAGGTTTCTTGGATTCGGTGATTATGGTGTCTGCCAGAGTGCTTGGAGCCCTCAGGAAGCACTAGGAGCATCCATTAACGGAGGTACTCAGTCGGGGTGCCAGGCGATCCGTTACATTGGTGGCAGCGGTGGGATGGCGTCCTAGTGTGAGGTAAAGCAGCTCAGAGACACTGTTTGGATTTACAAATTGAGGGCAACGCTAGCAGTCGTGCAGCGCCCCTGGGAGCAGACAAGTATGGAAGGTTCTGGCTCTGGAGATGATTGGCTGGCCGAGGTGAGGCAGCGAGTGGCCGAGTATGGGGATGATATACCCATGGAGACACGCCGGGTGATCTGGAACCAGGTCATGGCTGAGCGAAACACAAGGCTGGACCGAGAATTCCGGTTGGCGAAAGAGAGGAAGTATGCTCAGCAGCAGGAGCGTTACAGCAGCCGAGTAGAGGCTGCATCCGAGGAGGTTAGCCGTCTTTCCCTGAGGCGGCGGGAGGAACCCGAAGTGGGGGTCCTCATAGACTGGTCCTGTGAGGAACCACAACAGGCAGGTAGAGATGGGACCAAGGTCTCTCCACCGGGATGCTGGGCAACCGGCCCAGATCCCCAGCAGCAGCCAGAGTTGCCAGGTGGGGAAGCAGGTGGCCCTTACTCACAAATGTTGAGGGGCCTCACGGGTTGGTCCTGGGAAGACCCACAGATGGCAGGTGGAGATGGGACTGCGGTCTCTCTACCGGCCCTACAGGGATGCTGGGCAGTCGGCCCAGATCCCCAGCGGCAGCTTAATGTACCAGGGGGAGACTGTAAGCCCCACACCAGCACAGATGGGACCGTGGTCTCTGTGCCCAAGTTACAGGGAGCTGAAGGGGCCGTCCTCCCTCCCCAGTGGCAGTGTGATTTGTTGGGAATTGGGAGCCCAGTCTCCATTCCCCGGCAGCAGAGTGTCCAGCAGGGAAGAGAGAGCCCAGTCTCCTTTCCCCAGCAGCAGGACACTGTATTGGGAGTAGAGACAGTCGGTCTCCCTCCACAGAGTATAGAAGTATGTAGGGGAGAGGAGCTTGCTACCACCTCTCCCCAGCGGCGGATCAGTAAAGTGCAGGGAGAGGAGAGCAGCGTCCTCCCTCCCCAGCGGCAGCCTAACACACCAAGGGGAGACAGTAAGCCCCACACCAGCACAGAGGGGACCGTGGTCTCTGTGCCCAAGCTACAGGGAGCTGAAGGAGATGTCCTTGCTCCCCAGCGGCAGTCTACGGTTCAGGGAGAGGAGGTTGTTATTCCCTCTCCCCAGCGGCAGCTTAGCACACCAAGGGGAGACAGTAAACCCCACAACCGTGCAGATGGGACCGTAGTCTCTGCACCTACACCACTGGGGATAGGGACAGTCGGTCCTAGTCCACAACAGCCAGACAAAATATCGGAAGGGGAGACAGTCGTTTTTCCCCAACAACAGCTGTGTTCAACCAGGGGAGAGGACACCCTGGTTACTTTTTCCCCAAGCCTTGGACTTACAACTGGACACGAGTGGCAGGGGGCCATCTGGACAACTACCCCCTGTAAGGACAGCCAGCCGACTATCAGAGCCCCAGACCGACTGGATAGTCTAAATGGGAAAGGGGAGAAATGTGGCGGAACCCACCTCGCCACTGGACATTGGAGGGGCCTGGCTGCCTGCCTCTTACCTGCTGACTATGGCCCCTGGAAAATTGGTACACTTAAAGATTTATATTTGGGCATATTGTACTGTATATTGCTGCTACTGGCCCTTTAAAATCAGCAATGGATATATTGGGACTTTTGGGACTACTGTCCCTTTAAGACTGTGGAGCATATTCCAGTATACTGCCTTTAATATTACATATGTATTTATGTGTTGAGTTTAACCTGGGATATGTATGCAGCATTCACCTGATTGTTCGGTAGAATCACTCCATTCATTATATTGAGTGAAACTACCGAACAACCAGACCACCCAGGACTAAGTGTGCCTCCAATTACAGTTTGCAACAATGTTGCAAACGGGTAATTGGCAATCAGTGTAATGTATTCTTTGTCCTCTGGGTGGCCGCCATTCGGGAAACAAACACGTGGCGGCGGCCATCTTAAACTACCGAACAGCGGTGTTTTGCCGTCGAGTGTCTGGAACTAAAATCGGACACTTGACTAGGCAAACACCGCTGAGACCTCCATACTTCCAGAAATTCGTATAGAAACTACCGAATGACCCGCCGTTCGGTAGAAAGAACCCCACAAACAAGGGAATTCATTCAAACCCTCTCCAGGCTCTATAACACAGGCAATTCGCCTGTTTTCATTCCCTTGTTTGTGACCGACCGCAGGGCCAAAATGCATGGAACTGTTTTCGGACACTTTACCCATGCGGTCGGTCAAATCTTTGGAACCTCATATCTCCCGAACTGTTCATCCGAATGACTTGAATTTTGGATATGTTGTCCCCCTGAATAAGGGCTATCCAGCGATGCTGGATTTAAAGGTGTACCCCCTGTTTTTGGGGTACATCCAGAACTTGGCTGGAAAAGTGTACCGGAAAATTGGGTTTAATGTTATCTGAGGGGAGGGGATGTGTGGGCTGAACCATGTATGTGATTGGTTATTTTATGCCTCCCCCTGGGTGTGGCCTGTATGTGGATTATTGTAATAAAAGCCAGGCTGGATGAGACAGTCCAGAGTTCCTGTTTTAACCTCAAAGTGATGTGTCGTCTCATTATTGGGGGAAGGATTTATTGTATGCTGTTCCAGTTGACTGCTAGGGGTACAAGCCTATTCGTATGGTTCCTATTCAATGGTCTACAGCATTCATACGCTTGGGAGAATTTAAAGGTTTCTTGGATTCGGTGATTATGGTGTCTGCCAGAGTGCTTGGAGCCCTCAGGAAGCACTAGGAGCATCCATTAACGGAGGTACTCAGTCGGGGTGCCAGGCGATCCGTTACAGTGGGTGTCATGTATTTCTGAGGGTGCTGTTTGTGTGTGTGTGTTTGCGAGGGTGTTGTTAGTGTGCTGTGTGTGAGGGTGTTGTGTGTTTGTAAAGGTGCTGTGTGTGTTTGTGAGGGTGCGGTTAGTGTACTGTGTGTGTGAGGGTGCTGTATGTGTACTGTATGTGTGTGGGTGCTGTTTGGGTGCTGTGTGTGTGAGGGTGCTGTGTGTGTGCTGTTTGTGTGAGAGTGCTGTATGTCTGTAGGTGCTTTTTGTGTGTGGGTGCTGTATGTGTGTGTGTGTGCTGTATGTTTGGACAGATTGTGGAGGTGGCGGCAGATTAGTAAATATCCCCCCTCCCTTCTTACCTTATGTAGGGAGGGGGGATCCTTGCTGCCATGTGCCATCCCTGGTGGTCCAGTGGAGAGTGAACTCTAGCCTGCGGGGCTAGAGTTAACTCTCGTGAGATCTGAGCGTTGCCGCGGCAACACTCAGATCTCGCCAGAGGAACCTGGCGGAGCTGCTGTCTAGAGCTCCCCGGGTCCTCTCCTGCCTCCCTTCATGCTGCTGTGGGCCGGTGAGGTAGATCTTTGATCTCCCCGCCGGCCCATGGAGGCTTAGAGCAGAGCCGACACTCAGCGCCGGTTCTGCGTGAGCTGACAGGGGAGAATAAAGTCCTGGGGAATAAAGTGTGGGAACCAAGATTCCCACCCCCCAAAAAAAATAATATACACTCCAGTGTGTGTATGTATATGTGTGTGTGTGTGTATATATATATATATATATATATATATATATATATATATACACACACTGACACGCATACTCAAACACACACACATACACTCACAGACACACACACACACTCATACATTCATAGACACACACATTCACAGACACACTCATACATTCACAGACACACATATTCACATACACTAACACACACACATTCACAGACACACATTCACAGATACACATACACACACACATTCACAGACACACACACACACACACACAAACAGACACACACACACACAAATTATTTTTTTTTTTATTAAAAAAAATGTCCACCCAGCCTCCCTACCTGGAGTGCTGGCGTGGACTTGTCCCTGGGGTCCAGTGGGTCGGGCGGCTCTCCCAATATCAGCCGCGGCGAGGGAGCTGTGAGCTCTCTGCTACCTCTCGCCGCGCGGGCTGTCTGCTGTAGCTGGAAGCCGGAATATGACGTCATATTCCGGCTCCCAGCATCAGCAAGCAGCGCACGGCGAGAGGGAGCAGAAAGCTCACAGCTCCCTCGCCGCGGCTGATATTGAGAGAGCCGACCTGGGAGGGGGGGGTCCATAACCTCTTGCCCCCCCCTCCCATCCATGACAGGGGGGACATGGGGGAGGAAGGGGGGCGCTGAGTGCCTGCAGGAACGGCGTTCCTGCACAAAAAAAGTGCAGGAACTCTGTTCCTGCAGGACTCAATCCATAGGCGTGCCGCGGGGATTAGGGTGTGCCCAGGCACACCCGGCACACCCCATGCGCACGCCTATGGTTACAGCTTGGTTGGGAACTCGCCGTCTCCTACCCACCCTGTACCTACAACAAGGCTCCAGGCTCCAATGGTTGAGCCTCTCTTCCTCCAGAGAGTCAAGCAGGAACAGCTCTTAAAAGAGCTAAGTGATTATAATCCCAGGGGAGTGTAACGGAATCTTCCGTTAATGGACGCTTCCTAGCTTGCACCGAGGACCACAAGCACCGCACTGGACACCACAACCACTGCAGGTGCCACAACCGCCATAGCTTAACTGGAGCCTCGCCGTCTTCCATCCACCCTGGATCAGCTTCTGTCCTCCAGGACCGTGTGGGGAAGATCTCCCCTCCAGGAGAGCATATCAGGAACAAGCTCTTGAAAGAGCTAAGTGATTAAAGCTCAGGGGAGTATGCAGAGCATAGCAATCCCCAGTGTGATTATAGCAGCTCCCTCCAATAACAAGACAAGGCTACGTATTGAGGGTCAAACAGGATCTCATTTACTTGGCACCAAAGGACCTTCTTTTATGCAGGTTTTCCCTACATAGGACCACCTACAGGGTTTTACAGAACAACCAATAACACACGTACATTACAGAAAACACTCCAAGCAATTATACACAAAATTCTCCCCCTCTGCCTGTGATATAATTGTGGTACACAATGGGTTAACATAATTATCACAAGCAGGAAAAATACAGTTTTTATACATGTACTATAACTTTAAAACCACACATCCAACATATTATTAATCAGCATACTTGAAATATGAACAAACTCAAAAATCATGCAAATCCTTCCATTAGTTCAAAAGTTAGTCGGAAGTCCTTTGTGAGCGACTGCAGGCACATTTTTCTGCCCAAAACAGTTCCATAGATTTGGGCTGTGCGGTCTGTCAATTTCACACTGAAAAAATGACTAAGTCCCATTCGAACGTGCGTTCGAATCTTCAAACGGGACTTAGTCTCTGTGGCTGAAAACTCAGTGCAGGAGAAGGTAAGGGTCAGTGGTGTTCGTTTAAATGTGGAGCCGATTTCAGTTCCATGGATTTGGCTACACATACCACTGACCTCGTTCGAATGAACAAAGATGGCCACCGCCACGTGTTCGTTTGTCCAATGGCGGCCACTTCGACTACTTTGG